>NW_027179703.1:240000-255000 GCF_036669935.1 Montipora foliosa | reverse complement strand
TAAACTTGAATAACCAAAGGTTGAAAATTTAATAAAACAATTATTCCATTCGCCGTTGTTGGATACGAGATTAGTAATACCTAACTCGGCGCCAACGCGGGCTCATGGAATCATTGTTAATTATTTGAATGCATGGATGGAGAACTCCTTTTAAGGCCCTGTTTACAAGGAGGGAGGGTAACCCTAGTGCCAGGGTTACCGTAGCAAGAGGGTTACCCTATAGGCTCGATTTCCAGCCGTTTTGAGAGCCCGCGATCCTCGCCCCACACCACGGCTGGATCACTGGCCTACACATTGTATTTTTTGACCGATCACAGCCAAGCCTGCTCAAATCGAGCAGGCTTCCCTGTGATTGGTCAATTTTGTCAATTTTGTAACTCGTCTATCCAACATGGTGGATATTAGTGCCCCTGAGTTTTCTTCTTCTGTAAAGTGGGTGTTGGAGGGATTTCATATCGAGAAATTTAGAGAAACACAACTGGAAGCCATTATTAATTTGTTTCAAGGCAAAGATGTTCTGGTGTTACAGCCTACGGGCTCAGGGAAATCCTTGAGTTTTCAGTCTTTTCCGCTCATCGTCGATGAGCTGCGGAAGCCAGTCCATTCTAGTTGTGCTTTGGTCATATCTCCGTTAAACTCACTCATGCAGGACCAAGTCAGGTTCCTCACCTCAATCGGTATAAAAGCGGCATTTATTGGCGAGGAGCAGAATGACGAAGATATCAAAAAAGGAGTTGAGGCCGGTTTATTTCAGGTCGTATTTGGGTCTCTGGAGTCGTTTTTGGAAAGTAGCCGATGGTGAGCAATGTTGACAAATGCTACTTATAGCGAAAGGCTTGTCTGATTGCCATTGATGAAGCCCACTGTATCCAACACTGGTAAGCCTTTATTTGTTATGAAATATCTGTCGTAGCTGATTCCAACGTCCGCTTTGAAAATTAATCTCCAATTCAGAAAACACTGGATTTTAAATGTGGGTTTCATCAAGGGCAAGTTCTGATTGCTTGCCACAATGTTACACATTTAAAAGTAATTGTTTTGTCACGTTTGCTGGTTGAAAATAAAAGGCTCATTGATTTGAATGTTTTTATTGTCGTTTGTTACTGTGAAGATTTATACACGACAAAATATATTTTGGGCCTCAAGTTTCCATATCAATACAATCAAAGTTAACCTATTCCGGGTCCAGGTTCTCGCTAGCAACGATTTCCTGCAGCTTTAAAGCAAGGTCTTTAATCGGTTTTACCCTCTTTCTTGGGTCATCCAGAAAAGTACCACATACATCACAGTTTTGACGTGAAGAGAAAGAGGACCGAACAGATTTTTTCGGAGTCACAACCTCCGCCATTTTTTTCCCGCGCTGCTCATGTGCGACAATTTAATTTGCATAAAAAGCGGATGTGACGTCACGGACAAGCTCTACGGACGAGTGATCCAGCCGTAGTTGGGAGGAGGACAACTGCACTCACAATACGGCTGGAAATCGAGCCTAGTTACCAGTTACCTAGTTTCATCAACGTGCTTACAAGGCAGCTGGGGTTAACGCCCACCCGGGACAACTTTTTTGCGGTTTCCATTGTGTTTGCGATGCTGGCGGTTACCAAGCAAACAAAGTTGTCGCGGGTGGTTGGGTAACCCTAGCTGTGAAATTTTGCTTAAAAACCCGGGCTACCTTTGACCCTCCTGCTAGGGTAACGCTAGCAGTAGGGTTACCATACCTGCTTGTAAACAGAGCCTAAGTATATTTCATATCTCGTCAGTGGGTTGTCAGGAATGTTGTACGTGTGAACTAAAGTACTAATTTACATTTTTACCAAGTTTTGAAATAAAAACAGTAAATTTAGCAAGACAGTGACCCTTAAAGCTTTGCCCAAATACATTTGACTTTTGCCGTGCTATTTCATATTTCCAAGAACTCGCATGTTTCACTGTAACTTTAGCTGAATTTGTTTTTCACTTTTTATCAAGCTTAACAGAGGATTTCACCAAACTAGCACATTAAAGGTTATTAAAGGCATGTTCACTCAAAATAATCAAGTCCACGTTGTATCATCTCTTGCTCAAAATAACAACAAACTTTAAGGATGCAGCAGAAACAAGGGTAAATTTTCTTTTTCCCTCACGCATAAGCTAAGATTAGTCTCTTTTTTTCTGCGGCCAGTTTCCCCTAATCTTGCGTTGTATACGTAGACAGTATTGGGGAAAATTATCGAGTGACGAAGACACAGACCAGGAAACTCGGCCAAGAGAAGTTGAAGGGAATATGTCGCAGGGAATTTTGTCTATAGTGTGATGAACAATGAACATTGAATCGAAGAGAACTTGATTACGTAATTAAGCTTTTGTTCTGACTTGGATAAGATACCTTTCTGTTCTGTTTCATTTATCGAGTTTTACGCCCCTGTCTTCATGTACAATTGTTCACAGTTTGAATCAATTATATAACTAGCCATTCCCGTGTTTTTTAACCGTTTTTACAACTGTACACGTGAATTGTACCCTTATCAGAGAACGCCCCTTAAGTTTTTGTGGAGTTGGAGTTAGGAGATCTTCGGAGCAACACTGGAGGTTTCAGAGCAGTTTTATCTTTTTCGGAGTTACGTAACGTTGGAGTTTCTTTAGCCCTTTAAACAGGATCAGACGTAAGTTTCGGCCTATTATATGTAGCTTTCGTTTTGCTTTCAATTTGTTTCTTTTGTGATTAGTCTTAGCCCCTTTTTTTTTTGATCTCGTGCATTGTAATTTCCCCTTTTAGCTTTCACCGCATGTGTACAATAATTCAGACGAGTTGGTGTTCAAATTAAACGCTGTTGAGTCAACTTGTGCTGTTGAGTTCTATACTGTGGTTGACACTTCCCGATCTCCAGTGCACAACATCCCGTGTCCGCTGCACTGGGTACGCGACAGTGAAAGGTCTGAGGATAAAATCAACGAATGGAGGTAAGCGGTATCATACTTTAAACCCGGAGCCATCGAGAATGACGAGCCCAGGAAAAGAATGGCTGAACGTAGAAGGAGCGAAGGAGAGCGGAGCCAGGAGCAAAAGAGAGAGGAAACCCACACAAAAGGCTCTACAAAGCGCGGTAGAACTTAAACGGAGGCAAATCCTTAAGTCGCGTAAAAAGCTCCTTAGTGTTATGCAATCAGTAGAAGGGCTAAGTGATGACAGCCGTATTCATACTATAGCGCGTGACCTTACGCTCGCCTCGGAGGAGTTTGGAAGATTGTTGCAGGAGTTAATTGGCCTGTACGAGCAAGATTCACGCGGCGATTACTTAGAAGAGGCTCAACTTAGTGAAGAGAACGAGACCCTTAACCGACCCCTCCTACTTTTAGACAGCCTAAAGAATAGAATTACTAGACAATCCAACAAATTGTTGGAGACAAGATCTGTGTGTTCTCGTCTTTCCTCGCGCGATTCGTCAGCCTCCAAAACTAGCAGCACTACCGCTAGATTGCAAGCGCTAGCCGAAGCTAAAGCGGCAAGAGAAGAAGCTCAGTACACGCGGCTAATAGCGCAAAAAGAACTTGAACGCAGGACACGCGAAGCAGAAGCGCAGAAAATTCGACAACAGGAGATAGCGCAATTCGAAAGGGAGATCGCGATTCTGGGAGCAGACAAAAAAGCCGCGATGGCGAACGCTAAACTTAAAGTTTTCGAGGAGGCTCTTCTAGAAGAAGAACTTGAAAAAGATTTCAAATTACCAGAGTTAGAAGTTCCAAAAATCAAAGCAGAGGAGAGGACTACCCAGTGGGTACATTCCAACCCCCTAACCACAGGAAAAGTATCACGTTCCGAGCGAAATCACGAGCCGTTAAGCACGCCAAAACAAATAATGCTCCCATTGCGCCCCACCCCCGAAGAAAGAAAATCAGAGAAAACAGATCTCCTCCCTGAACTTCGCGTCCAAAACCCAGATCTGCCTCGGCAGCAACCCACAGATGAGGATTGTGTAGTGCCACAAAATACCATTTTCAATCGGCAACCACTTATATCCTCGACCCCTTTGAAAGATATCACCGGAAGTCAGCTGATAGATTCGCTTACAGTCGCAAATCAACAGATAGTTGCCGGCCTAGCGAGACAAAATCTCCCAAAATGCCAGCCTGACATATTCTCTGGGGACCCTACCCTCTTCCATCCCTGGAAAGGCGCATTCAAAGCTATGCTGTTAGACGCTGATGTATCCCCAACTCAGGAGATAAACTATTTAAGAAGCTTTACTAGCGGAAGGCCACAACGCCTAGTTGATAACTACCGGAAGCGGCAAATGCGCGACCCCGTTGCGTTACTAAAGGAGTTGTGGGACGAACTAGAAAGGCGTTTCGGGAGCGTCGCCGTAATTAGTAATACATTGTTGGAGCGATTACGAGACGCGGCGACCTTTGGTGAGCGAGAACACGATAATCTGCAGCTGTTCGCAGATCTTTGCGCGGATATCGAAAGTCAAGTGACTTATCTTCCCGGACTTGCGTGCCTCAACTATCCTAACGCCATGCAACCAATAACCGAGAAGTTGCCACGGTTTATCCGCGCCAAATGGGAGAAAGAAATAGCTTGTTACTCGAACAGCAACGGCGGAGCGTATCCCCCCTTCTCCAGATTTTCTAAAATAGTCCAGGAGCAATCAAAGATAAAGAACGATCCAAACGTTCTGGCCGGTCAAGCAGCCAGCCCCACCCAGGTTTCAACACCTAAACCACGCAAAGAAAAGAAAACTCTAAAAACAGAGACTCGGCCCGCAGCTGGAAAGGACGGCGCCGGAGAGGATAGGAGGGAGGCCCCTGAAAAAAGAGAAAATAAGACTAAACATTGCCCGTATCACGAAAGGGACGGACACGATCTGCAGGAGTGTAAAGCGTTCACAGCGAAACCCCTGGAAGAACGTACGGAGTGGATTAAAGACGCCCACCTATGCTTCCGCTGTTTCAGCCCTTACCACGTCGCGAGCCGGTGTAACACCCCAGTACAGTGCGCTATCTGCGGAGACAAGCGTCACAGCGCCGTACTGCATAAGGAGAAGCGGCAAGCTTCTAAACTGGAGAATGAAGCAGTCAACCCGAAATGTACCGTACTCTGTGGACCTACAGGAGGCGTGTCCTGCAGCAAAACTCTGCTCGTGGACGTCTATAGCCGGCGTAACCCACACCTCGCTAAGCGCGTCTATGCTATCGTTGATGAGCAGAGCAACAGTTCCCTCGTCACTAGTGAACTAGCCGACGACCTTGGAGCGGACGGACCCTTAGAAAAATACTTCTTGTCCACGTGCAGCGGCGAGAAAGAGGAGAAGTATGGTCGAAGGGTGGCAGGCATTACAGTACGTTCACTTAGCGGAGCAGAGTTCGCCGCGCCGACCCTCACCGAGTGCGATACCATCCCACAAGACAAAAGCGAAATCCCCACCCCAGACATGGCGAGGAGTTTCCCACACCTAAAGGCCATAGCGCACGAGATACCTCCCATAAACGAGACAGCTAAGATTCACCTCCTACTTGGCCGAGACGCACCAGAGCTTTTAAAAGTCAGGGAGTTCAGAAATGGCCCGAAAGGAGCCCCCTGGGCCCAGCGACTGGCCCTCGGCTGGACCATCAGTGGTCAGATGTGCCTTGACTTCGCCAGTGGTCCCGCACACGTCCTCACTCGCCTCACCAGCCTGTCCACTGTTATGGAGAAAGAACCTAACACCGGAAGCAGAATTTACGAGCTAGTACCTTGCCCCAACCAGATCAAGGTTACAGACCCCCTCTTGCAGCGTGCCACTGACGACATATTTAGGAAGACACGAGATGACAACGAGCCTGGTCTCTCCCGCGAGGACCGCAAGTTTCTAGAGATACTGGATAGGGGTATACACAAGAACGCAAAGGGAAACTGGGAGATGCCCCTACCGTTCCGTAACGAGCACCAGACTATGCCAAACAATCGAGATCAAGCAATGCAGCGCCTACAAGGGCTTCTCAAGACATTTGCCAGGAAACCTGAAATGAAATCGGACTATCTGGAGTTTATGGGAAAAATAATCGACAAAGGCCACGCCTCAGCTATCCCAAGTAAAGAAGTCCCGTCTCCTCCCGGCCGTTCCTGGTACTTACCGCATTTTGCGACTTATCACAATACAAAGCGCACCATTCGCGTCGTATTCGATTCCAGTTGCGAGTTTGGTGGAATTTCATTGAACAAAGTACTTTTATCGGGCCCTGACCTGATGAACAACCTTATTGGAGTCCTCATGCGCTTTCGCAAGGAGAATATAGCAGTGATGTGCGACGTCGAGCAAATGTTTCATTCATTCTACGTTGACCCATCACATAGAGACTTCCTTCGTTTCCTATGGTTCGAGAGTAACGATCCGTCAAAGCCCATCATAGAATATCGGATGAATGTACACCTATTTGGCAATGGACCTAGTCCCGCAGTCGCTACCTACGGCCTACGCAGAACAGCCATTGACGGCGAGGAGGAGTACGGCGAGGAGGCCAAAGAGTTCATTTGCCGTAACTTTTACGTCGATGATGGTTTGACCTCGCTCTCATCTATTCAAGGAGTGACAGACCTGGTTAAGAGTGCACAAGCTACCCTAGCCACAGCTAACCTTCGACTTCACAAAGTGGTTTCTAACTCTGTGGAAGTCATGAAAGCCTTCCCGGCCGAAGACCGAGCAAAGGACGTGCGTGACCTGGATTTACGCCACGACAGCTTGCCAGCTCAACGCTCACTCGGGGTATTCTGGGACCTGGAGACAGACGCCTTCACCTTTAAGGTATCCTTGCCGGAAAAGCCATTCACAAGGAGAGGAGTATTGTCCATCGTCAACTCTGTGTACGACCCGCTTGGCTTCGCAGTACCTGTTATGCTCGAAGGGAGAAAAATACTGCAGCAGCTTGTCTATATGGGAAAACGGACAAAGGAGAACAATACCCCCCTGGCCTGGGACGACCCTCTGCCTACCACAATGATGAATCGGTGGACGCGTTGGAGAGACTCTCTCGTAGAGTTGCAGAACCTTTCCGTGCCTCGCTGTTACCGCCCTAAAGATTTCGGCAGCGTGACAAGAGCGGAGCTACACGCCTTTTCCGACGCAAGCCAGGACGCTATTGGAGCCGCAGTCTACCTTCGCCAGTTCAATGAAGCAAACGAAGTGACTACAGCTCTCGTCTACGGCCAAGCAAGAGTCGCCCCGTTAAATCCGACGAGTATACCGCGTCTAGAACTGTGCGGAGCGGTCTTAGCTGTTCAAGCAGCCCAGAGAGTTGTAAAAGAAATCGATCTGAAGATTTCTGATGTGATATACTACACCGATTCGAAAGTGGTACTCGGCTACGTTACCAACGAGAGTCGACGGTTCTATGTGTACGTAGCCAACCGAGTCGAGCTGATTAGGAGCATGTCTACCCCGGAACAGTGGAGATATGTGGAGACCGATTTGAACCCGGCAGACCTAGCAACGCGCGGAGTTCCCTCAAGCGAGCTAATGGAGACGAACTGGCTGGTAGGCCCGGAATTCCTACGCAAACCGGAGAGAACCCTCCCAACCGATGAAACGTTCGCGCTCGGCGCAAGCGATCCTGAAGTGCGAAAAGCAGTGTTCAGCGCCAGTGTAAATACGCACGAGGAGGAAGAGCCAGGCCTTGGAGCAGGGAGGTTCAAGAAATTCTCTTCATTAAAATCTCTGCAGCGGGCAGTTGCTAACCTAATTGTCATTGTCACAGAATTCAAACACCGGAGAGACGTTAAAGCAGAAAGTGTTAACCTCAGGAGCGAAGCGCGTAATACACAATGCAAACTCAGACCCCCGACAGTGGAGGAATGGGATCAAGCCCTGCGCGTCATAATCAGCTGCACGCAGAGAGAAGCGTTCAGCGGGTTGTTAAGCGACACCAGAAGAGAACCTGACCTACCGAGAGAGATCCAAAGTAGCGCCAAGAAGGCTCTCAAAGGCTCGCAGCTGTACCGTCTCGATCTCTTTCTAGACAGCCACGGGATCCTCCGCGTCGGAGGCAGATTAAGGAGAGCTCGGATGGAGTATAACGAGAAGCACCCGATCATACTATCGAAGCGTCACTATGTCTCACAGCTAATAGCTAAACACTATCATCATGAAGTACACCACCAAGGCAGACAGATTACCGGAGGTGCAATTAGACAAGCAGGATTCTGGCTTATTGGAGGCCATGACGTAGTGACGAAGGTCATCGGAGCCTGCGTCCTTTGTAAGAAGCTGAGAGGACCACACCTAGAACAGCGTATGGCCGACCTCCCGCTAGATAGAACTGAAGTCTGTCCTCCCTTTACCAACGTAGGGTTTGATGTCTTTGGCCCCTGGGCGGTGCAAACGCGTAAGACTAGAAGAGGAGGAGTAAACGCCAAGCGTTGGGGCCTAGTGTTCACGTGCCTGAGCAGCAGAGCCATCCACATCGAAATCTTAGAAGCTATGGACTCCAGTGCCTTTATCTGTGCATTGAGGAGGTTCTTCGCACTACGAGGCCACGCTAAACTCCTCAGGTGCGACCGGGGTACAAATTTCGTTGGAGCTAAGACGGAGCTTGACGCAGCGGCATCCGAGTTAGATGACAAGAAAGTGGAGAAGTTCGTAACGGAGTGCGGTTGCAAGTGGGAGTTTAACCCTCCCCATGCATCACATTTTGGCGGTGTGTGGGAGAGGCAGATTAATACAATTCGACGTGTATTGGATGCTATGTTCGCTGAGTTAGGTCAGAGCCAGCTTACACACGAATTGCTGGTGACTCTGATGGCTGAAGTTGTAGCCATTGTGAACGCTAGACCGATAGCAGCACTGCCGTCCGACACAGATGACCCGCAGCCTCTGTCCCCTGCGATGTTACTCACTATGAAGACACGTCCACCCGGACCCCCTCCAGGTCAGTTCGTGCGGACGGATATCTACGCGCGCCGTCGATGGAGACGAGTCCAGTTCCTTGCGGAACAATTTTGGACCAGGTGGAGGAGAGAGTACTTGCAGAACCTACAGCCGCGACAGAAGTGGGTGGAGACGCGGCGAGACCTCTGTGTAGGAGATATCGTTCTCGTGCGAGACGAATCACAACACCGTAACGATTGGCCACTGGGACGAGTGTTGGAAGTCCTGAGGAGCGATGACGGCAGAGTGAGGAAAGTCAAAGTAAGCGTTGTCAGAGCCGGAGAAAGGAAAACGTACCTTAGACCGATTAAGGAGCTGGTTCTACTCCTGACCGACACAGCTGATCCAGACTAGCAGTAAACGCCATGACAATATGAGTAGCAAGGATAAGAATCCTTGGGCGAGGAGTGTGATGAACAATGAACATTGAATCGAAGAGAACTTGATTACGTAATTAAGCTTTTGTTCTGACTTGGATAAGATACGTTTCTGTTCTGTTTCATTTATCGAGTTTTACGCCCCTGTCTTCATGTACAATTGTTCACAGTTTGAATCAATTATATAACTAGCCATTCCCGTGTTTTTTAACCGTTTTTACAACTGTACACGTGAATTGTACCCTTATCAGAGAACGCCCCTTAAGTTTTTGTGGAGTTGGAGTTAGGAGATCTTCGGAGCAACACTGGAGGTTTCAGAGCAGTTTTATCTTTTTCGGAGTTACGTAACGTTGGAGTTTCTTTAGCCCTTTAAACAGGATCAGACGTAAGTTTCGGCCTATTATATGTAGCTTTCGTTTTGCTTTCAATTTGTTTCTTTTGTGATTAGTCTTAGCCCCTTTTTTTTTTGATCTCGTGCATTGTAATTTCCCCTTTTAGCTTTCACCGCATGTGTACAATAATTCAGACGAGTTGGTGTTCAAATTAAACGCTGTTGAGTCAACTTGTGCTGTTGAGTTCTATACTGTGGTTGACACTTCCCGATCTCCAGTGCACAACATCCCGTGTCCGCTGCACTGGGTACGCGACATATAGGAATATGTCCTGTTGGTTTACAATATTTACAACCAGATTAACGACTATGTTTCAGTCAAATATTTCACTTTTCAATAACACAATCATAGTTTTTCAGCCATTTAAGAAATGTTTTTATTCCTTCCAAAGATCGGCCAATTAATTGTCGCGCCCTATTTCTTGACCCGGCATAATCGCTCGGACATAAAACTGTTTATCAACTTACTTTAACCACTGAGAATTCTCTTTCTGTTATCTTAGAGATGACTCATTTTTAAACCAAGTTGAATACAAGCGGTGATTTTCCTGAATATCGTTCCTGGAGACCACTTACCTCAGTTCCGTTGCCGATTCGCTTTCAAAAGATCGTGCGAAAATATGAACCATCCAAACTCCTACAAAAGCTGGGCGGAGAGAAGTCTTCTTGCAGAAAGCTCGAGCGAGACTCGGTCTTTAAACTTGAATTAAAATCTTATCCACTAAAAAGAAAATTCAACATAACATTCGATTGAGAAAAACACTGACATGTCGGAAGACATTTGAAACCCAAAGGAAGTGATCTTACTATCACTTGCACTTACCTCCTCGCAGTAACATAAGAAGGAAAGAAAATGAGGAGTCAGAAGCGATCGCAATGCAAAATGAGAATAAGCCGTCTTCAAGCTATTCTTTTTGTTTTGAGGGGCCCTGCACGTAGCATACAACTTCGCTTGGTAGTACAAGATACATGACTTGCGATCAAGTTCCGCGCACCGATTAATAGCCGGAAAAGGGCCTTTAGGTCATACAAATCAATCGTATTTTGTAGTGTCACGGCGTCACGGTGATCACGATGATGTCTCCGCTGAAAAAGATTCGGCAACCAACTCTCTAGAATTATTCACATCACAAGACAATTTAATAACATCTCTCAAAATAGCAGTGTTTCCTCGGCTTTACAGTCATTTAGGAGCTGTTTCAGGGACTCGCGAAAAACAGGGTTTCTAGTAACCTAAATGGCCTGGAATGCGATGTTTGCAACAAACGGGAAAAATTCTTTCTTCCAAAATCGTTAATATTTCGAATCTTGTAAACCCTGATCGAGCTGGTCCTTTTATAGGAGTAGAAACCTGGACCCTCTCTGTCTGACTGAAGAAGAGAGCATGGGTGGGACTTACACCAGTCTTTCAGAAGAATTCTAAAAAAATAGCTGGAGATCTTAATACCCATCCCTCCAAACCTTCTATGGAGGATATCACTGAGGTTCAAGCAAAAACAACTGCTAACGGACTAAAAGTGAGATCATCTCGTCTCTTCTTCTCTGTTATCCTTCTGTCTTGGAACAGTGTCCATTCCCGGAAGCTGTTCACATAGATTTAGAGACTGATGACATCTCGGTCTTGAATCGGCTATGTGAAGCTGCCACTTAAAGGGGTGCCTAAAACACCCGCCTGATATGTTAGCTACGCCATGCTGATGACGCCCAACAAGGCCTAAACAGCTGTCCATGGCTGCTAATTGACCGGGTGAAATGGTTGTGCGCATGCGTGATGTGTTGGCCACACCTTAGTTGAGTTATGTCACCTTGCATTTTTCGTTGTAGCCGGACGATAATGATGAGTTAACTTTCAATACCCATTTCAGTTAAGAGGAGGAATTGTAGCACCCTGTTAGCTTGTTCGATTTTGGCGTTCTCGGACGCTCGCGCTGGAAAAACCGGTTTGCCGAGAGAAAACAAGATTGACTGGTCCAGAAGTTCGGGCTGCGGCGGCTTCAAAGAGTTGACGCGATTCGGGCAGAGCCTCATTTTCTCCTCAGTAAAGAAAAAGACAAAAGGAGGCTCTGCTCGCAGGGTGGAATTGTAGATGCCCATATGAACTAAGCACGTGGGAGTCGACGTAGTAAAATTTTTGTTAATTGATCATAACTAAAATATCCTGCGAAAACAGCGTGATTTATCAAACTCAAAACCGATAGGAAGACATTACTATCATTCACATGCCTTTCATGCGATGCGCACTCTTAACTTAACGACCTTACAAAGACGCGCATTGACCATATTTGATATTTCAGGTTGTGTGGAGGGAGTGGACCCCTGACGAAGAGTTTCAATTTTCTCTACTAACATGCGCACCGTTCATAACAGCTTAATTCCTCAAGATGGCACGCCCTTTTCACGCCCAACGAGATGACTATCTGGTAGCTGTAGTCTCCCTAATCACTGAAGCCGGAGGCGATAATGATCACATGTGGCGTCGCCATTGGCAGATTTCAGTTGCTTTGAATTCCCTTTGAAAGAACTGACTGACAGACCGGGCATTTGGAAGGAGGATTTACTCTACAACGCCTTCAAATTAGCACACTTCGAGGAAGATACATACTCGTCCATGTAAGTTTTCCTTCAAGTTGTTGCATTTTCTTTGCAAAATGACAGGTTTGGCCGGCCAGTTCTGACAAAAGGAAAATGCCCTTAAAACGAGCTTGGTGCCTCGTCTTTGTTGCACTTTTCATCAACACGCGATTTCTTAAGTTCAACTCTACTCAATTCTAACGGTTTCAATTTCGCGGCTTTTCGCGTTTTACGTGACAGTTGGTGGACAGTCAGTGGTTTGATAGGCTGGATTACCGGCCGCTGGTTCGGAAAAGGAGCCCGCGTTCCCAGGTTTTTGCAAGGAACAAAAATCAGATTCGAGAGAGCGGTGGAAATCGAGCTTTGTATTTCGCGATTCTCCGGCCTCTTCGTCCTTTTGTGCTCCTCTGGAAATCATGTGAGACTGATGCAGAACGGGTAGGAGCCGGCAAGTGACCACTAATGAAGCCCCTTTCGTTACAAACCTTTTAAAAAATTTTTCTCCAGAAATTTACATGATCCCGAAGACCATAAAAAAGGTATAAATCAGAAACTCGCATTTCAAGAGGGTTAGTCCATGTGACGTGAGCCGAGGTAATTCCCTTAGGGAACACAGCAATAAAAACACCAACCCCTCCCTTGATCTCGCAACATACTACAATGACAACTTCACAAGAGTTTTAATAGAGTATACAATTAAGGGGAAAATACCTAAATAATAATTCTAAATGCGAAATAAATGAATAAACTGTTGGAGTGAGGCATGATAGATAATGCCATAGATCGGCGAAAGCTAGGAATAAAGTTTTCAAAAGCAGCTCAAGGTCTCACAGTCTAATCATTTATCATTCATTTAAAACATGCTGCTAAAGGAGAACGTCAAACGACTAATTGTAGACTAATCCTAAAATTACTGTTCTATGACTAATGATTAATTATGACTAATTATTGTTCTATGACTAATGACTAATTATGACTAATTATTGTTCTATGACTAACTTAATAACAGCTTGATACAACCAATATTTAGAAATAAGCAAAGCATAGTAATGAGCAAAGCAATACAGTTCTCCTTTGCCGCTATCTTATTTCGCTGGCCTCCAAAAAGCTTCCGCTACCGAAACACTCTAATTCTCAAAATACATCGTAACAATCTGCCACTCAAACTTTTCTTCACCCAGTGGCTCCCGGTTGCGGAAAGTAGAAATCAGTTCTACTTTCCGAAACGCTTCACGCAAAGTTGCAACGAATTTTCAAATCATTGCGTAGTTTAACATTTCTCCTGCAACTTGTGTCGTAACGATTACGGCACCAGCCAATGAAAATGTTCCTCATGTGATCATCGAAAACGAGACAGGTTGCAAGAAACGTTGCATCAAGCAACTTGCTGTGTAATGTGAGAACATTTGTCGCAACAAAATTGCGAGGCAAGTTGGAAGAAAAATTGCCGAGTGCAAAAGCGCCTTAAGACTCTACGGTAATTAACGGTAATACTAATGACAATACCACACTACGGTTTGGTAAAAAAACAGAACTTGTAACGAAAATATATTTCATGCCACACCAAACCAAAACAATATATCTTAATGCCCTTTGCAAGTTTATATCTTTACATCACCAAATTCAATACACGAGAGTTCCAGTTCATAGTACAACCAGGCTGTTAATCAGGCATAGTCTGATGCTACTCCGGCCCGGTTTCAAAATAATTGAACGTACGTAGCTTAGAAAGTTGTGATTCAAAGACCTAACGTCTCGAATTTCCTGTCTAGTGACTTAAAAAGAATCAGGGGAGTTCCAATGTTACTGTTAATGAGTCCTTTTATGCATGCTTATACATGAAAGGAGCCTATTTATGGTAATTAACATAGTAGGATCAAATTACTTCTGAAACGCAATGGCACCCGTTTGAATATTTTTACGTACATTTAAATTCTCCCTAAAAACTAATTCTTTTTATTTTCAAATTTTACCTTTGAGCTTAAGAAACAAAATATTAAACTATGATTTAATCCGGTTTTCTGAGGATATCGTCAATTATTATATACTCAAAAAATATCGCGTTTCTGATTAATCAGTGATTAGCTCCTTGAGCGGGCAAGATGAACCAACTCTCGTGCTGTGATTGGCTACCCGAGCGGGCAAAATGGAGCTACACTGCCCGCTTGGGATCTCTCGCTTTGGTCCCGCAAGATAAAAGATACCTTTTTGGGGGTTTTATCCCATATAATAAATCCTCTATTGAACAAGCTTGTTCGGTCAGGATGGCTGGATATTGGCCTCGTTCTTTTTTGCGTGTTTATGGACCATGACTTCGTCTCGGTCCATAAACACGCAAAAAAAGAACTTGGCCAATATCCAGCCATCTTGACCTCATATGTATGTACTTATAGATTAAGCATTTTATCATATGGGCTCCACACTATTCATGACCACTCAGAAGATGAAGTTTGGGCAAAAAATTATAAATTTCCACAGAAAATGTACCTAATAGCGGAGCTCCGCGCGGAGCACCATAGTTAAGAAAATATGAAAATTTGTTTTTAAAGCCATAACGTCTTGAACGTCCGTACGTACGTACGTCCACCCCTCTATGTATGCCAATGTGACCAGTATCATGCTAGTTTACAATTTGATCAAATGACACCTGTCAAAACAAGGTATCCGCTGACCAGTATTACGTGACCATATCGCGGGCTCAAGCTTAGAGCTCACCGAGGTCAGCTGTTTTTTTTAAAGTTGACCTTTGACCAGGTACTGGTTTTCGATTAGAGTGCAGGCT
>NW_027179703.1:200000-225000 GCF_036669935.1 Montipora foliosa | reverse complement strand
TACTCTTCCAAATTCTTGCACGAAATATAGAAAATGAATGTTTTAACTGATTTGTCCTGGACACTACCTGTCTCTGAAAACCTAGTATTATAGCTATGCACTTGTGTAGGATAAAGAAATAGGTTAGAAATGTTTCGGCCAGCAAAGAATTGTTAGAAACGTCATGCATAATAGTGCAAACTGACTTGCAGTATTGAAGGTTCAGCGGGAGGATATTATAGTGATTAAATAACGAGATCGCATGAGATCTGTATGGAGCAAAGCGTATTAAACGAAGAGCACGTTTTTGCAAGATTAGTAATTTGTCCAGGTTTGTTTGAGCAGCTTGGCCCCATACAGCAATACCATAAGTTATGTAGGGCTGAATCAAAGACCGATATATGCTTAGTAAGGTATCAGCGGGAACAAAGTGTCTCAATTTTGAAATAATAGGCCATTTCCGAGTTCATGTCTGCCTTCTCTTGAAAGCGAGTCTAAGTGCGAAGATTTTGTGATGGTAATTAGTTCTACTTTACATATGAATGAAAACTAATTACCATCACAAAAACTTCGCACTTAGACTCGCTTTGAACAGGAGGCAGACATGAACTCGGAAATGGCCTATTCCAAGAGATTTGCTGATCTTTGAGGAGATAAATAATATATGCTGCTTCCAAGTGAGGTTTGAATCGATGAGAACACCAAGGTATTTAACATAATCCTTCCTCTCTAGAGAAATTAAGGAATTTTTATCATGATCAAAGAGTTTTATGGTTACGTCAAAGTTGATTCGTTTCTGGTAAGGCCGAAAAATTACAAAATTAGTCTTTTTTTTGTGTTGAGAGATAATTTGTTTGCCATTAGCCAATTACATACCCTGGTAAGTTCTTTGTTGACTGTCCTATTAGAGATGATTAGTGTAAAAATCTGGGAGACACCACTGTCCTGGCAGGGCAAATGTTCTCTTCCGGTTGCCGTCCGCGACTCAAAAACGCGCGTGTTTAAGCTCCCTAGTAATTCCTCTTACACCTTGTGGAAATGTCGAGAACTCGATTGCATGGTCCAAGACATTGTTTTGTTCATGATTAATCTTTTTGTGGAAGCAATATTATGGGTGCCCTGTGTAGGCGAGCAGAGCAGACCAAATCCCACGAATGGGACAAAAACAGCAAAATGATATTTTCTTTCTTGCTCGTACTTTGTGGATTCGTTTGCTACGAAAATCTGCATGTAGAACTTAAGACTCGGATCTTTCAGCACTGCAATGAAACACAAAATCCAAAAATGGTTTGCTATTGAAATCTCGAGAATGAGTGCAATTAATTAATAACATCCGCAAATAAATCCGTTTTAGGATTTTGTGTTACAATGAAAATCAGAAAGATTGCGATGTTGAAAACGGATTTCCAATCCAACGCACCCCCAAGTTTCTCAACTGAACACACCCTTTGTTTATTCTTGGGGTGAATGAGTAAGTTAGCCTATTAAGTGAACTAAGCCCCACTCGGGAGACGTTTTGAGCAGCAACCCGTGTTTGAAATGACATTTTTTTCTTGAGTAATATCTGGTGCTCATAATTAATTTTTCTTGTAAGGAAAACTTTTCTGAGAGAACAGGGGATGAAGTGTAAGCAATGTTTTCTACCTGGTCCACCGAATCTGTGTTGTAGACTATGTTTGTTCTTTGCAAATCTTTTTTGACAAGCAAGATGTACGGAGGTTTTACTCGAGTATCTAAAGTGAATTTGGAATTGACTTGGATTTGTACAGCTTGGTGATTGCCTGCAGAAATTTTGTGCTAGTGTGCAATAAAAACTACTGTTCATCATTCGATGCATTAATTTGCTGTGTGAGTTTTGAGTGACATTATAAATCGCATATGTTTCAGCAACAACCGCTTTGTCTTTACTTCATAACTTGCGTTGTTTTTTAGATTACTGAGCGGTAGTAAATGAAGTAAATTGTTGTCACCTTCCAGTGGGTATAATTGAACTTCATGTGAGTTTTGTTATAACGTTCAAGGAACTTAAAAGACGAAGATGAAATGAGAGCAAAAAGGTAATATTGTTTGTGGTAATTCTTAAGTCATGGGTAAGGTTGTTGAAAATTAAAGAAATTAAAATGCTAAATTTTGTAAAATTAATACTAACCCTTTACCAAGTACCCTTTATTACTTTTTATCCTTTACCCTTGGAAAAGAGCTGCCATAAAAGGCGAAATATTTGTAACTTCTCACATACAGATTTTTTTTGTTTTTGTTAAAATGGACAAAATCAGGAAAGGAAGTGATCTAAAAGAAAAATTTAGAAAAGAAAAGAAGAAAAGAAAGAAAAATGGGAGTCACCGGGCATTCAAGAGAGTAAAATTGCTGTGAAGTTCTCATAGCGATTGACTATTCTCACTGTCACGTCATTGCGTGACATTTCCGAGAAGACCTGGGTCCACTGCTATCCCATGATGCCACAAGCGACCCTTTGCCCGAGGGAAGATCAAACACTGGCTAGATGGCATGTTTGTTTACCTTCGTGGTCTGCAATGCATAAGGTGTGCGTGACATGCGTGAAAAAATGCGCAGTAATTGTTTGTGTGCAACTATTACTACGCGAGTAATGCGACTGTAGTGTGTCACGTATTACTGCAAGCATTAGTTGAAGTGGGACTGTGACGAAATTTGCATCTTTCCTATCTAAGCCATTTTAAGACATAAACATGCAGACTGTAAGAGAACAAGAATGCTGTTTATTATTTTGTTCCAGAGATATTCAAGTTTTTAAAATATGGAAATACTCAACCAACTTTTAATCAAATATAATGACAAAAGATACCCCAGCCAATTTGTGTCATAGATGCTTGATTCTTTGCAGTAACATTCTAGTAGATGTGCTGCCACAATATGAGCGCACCAGTTTTGTTACCATGGCAACACTGGGTTTCAGACTTCCTTGATATTAAAGACTTTGCTGATCACCTTTGGCATTCTATTTTAATATTGGCCAATGGTAGGTCATCTGCATGATCTTGCAAGCATATAAATATGTTGGGTCGACTTTGTGGCTTTGTTAAATGTTTTTGAAAATCAGGGTGGAGGGGACTGAATTGCCATGGTAACCAATTTCTTTGTAGCTGCAGGTGTGTTGCCTGTAGAACCATTAACCTGCGACTAGGTGTACTTTTCCTTAGACATGGTGCGAAAAGGTACGCCTGATACAATTTCTTAACAAGTCGTCTGCCCGTAGTCCAGAATCTGGACTTTACTCTGATTGGCCGAAAAACAATAGAGCTCTTGGAGCCTCGCTCCGATTCGTTACAGAATTGCATATCATACTTCTTGTAACAAGAGGCTACAAGTAGCCTATTCTCGGGCCTGCAAAAGTACAGTGGTGTATGGTTAATTTAGCACTTAAGAAAAGAAAAGAAAAGAAAAGAAAAGAGAGAAGTTTGTTCTTCTCACATCGGCCTTACATTGCGATCCTCATGATGTTCGACTGTGTATGTAGACCCGGACCCAGATTATCTTCATACAGGTGGTGACAATGACCACTGGACCATGGAAACGAGATATAAATAGTGTATTTATTTTAAAGTGGCTAAGCACATTGTTTTTTACTGATCAATGGGTATTCTTGCTCAGTGTTTGAGAGAGGAAACGCTAATTGAACGGTTTAAGATGAAACGAAAGCACTCATCGAAACATCTTTTGTGGAAACAAATGAAAGAGAAACGAAGGTGAGATGTGAAAACATCTTTCCAAGATGACCAAACTTTTGTGCAGTGGTGCACGTAAAGGTCCATCCCAAATGAATCCATAGCGCGAGAATCAAAAATTTAAAATATACCATGTGTTGTAATTTAATTAAATACTCACAGTAATGTGCACCCAATTGTCAAAATACGTATATATTATTTGCCAGCTGGGAGGTCTGTATAGGCAAAAACTGTGACCGAGGCCTTGAAATTGCTGTCCAAGGCCGCAGGCCGAGGGCAGCTTCGTCAAGACCGATGGCACAGTTTTTTGCTATACGGACCGACCCTTTACTGGTAAATAACTTATTTTTTTTTCCTCTCTCTCTCCCACCCTCTGAAATCCCTTCTTTTAATTGTTGACTCGCACCGCGCTTGATAGTGAATGAGTATTAGAGCGACTTACAAACTGAACGTTTCAAAGAGAATTTCTTTTATTTGAATTCTATTTCCAAACGTCTTGTCTAATAAAAAATAACCTCTGTATGTAAACGGATTCGGTGTAAAAAAAAAAAAGAAAGAAAGAAAATTTAAGGTCATCACCCAAGCTCACGCAATCAAGGCTAGGATTCCGCCGGCCATGAGGAGGCCGGATGAGAAAATTCCGCCCGATCCCGGAACCAATCAGATTGCAGGATTTGTTGAATTCCGCTAGCCTGTGTACAGCCGCCCGCTCTCCGAAAAAAAAACAATCGGACAGGAGCGTCTGTGATTTAGCGTTAGTAATCGTGTTCCATACCACGTGATTTTTCCTGGAATGTGTGGAAAATGATTTGATTGGTTATTACCCATCGATCATTACATCATTGAAACAACGAGTTTTGATTGGCTTTTATTTTTATTTCTCCACATCACCACCGTGAGAACCACCGTGAGAGATTTTCTTTGAGCACGGTACAAAATACGAATAAAAATCTTTTTGATTGTCAAAGAGGATTTTCTTTTAAAGTAGGAGCGGAATTGTTATCTATGGAGTGTAAAGTGGAAATCGATTCGACGTACATTTGTAGGAATTGTTGTCAGCGCAAAAGAAACGAAAGCGCTCTTCACGAGGTTATTATAGCACTATTCAAAAGATTGTCCACTCGAAAACGTCTCCCGCTATTCCTTACCAGTCAATGTGATCCCAACGCCTTGCTCTGACCACTCAAGTACAATCTACAAAGCGTGATGCCATGGAAGATTTGAGATGTGAACACACCGAGGAAAATAACAGCTCATCGGCAACGATCTGTGCTGTTCTGAAGATCAGAGCCGTACCTGTTTGGAAGACTTGCAAATATATCCTTTCCTTTAAAGAGTGCTTCTATGCTATAAAGCCGAGGTATCTTAAAACTATCGGAGACGCTCTTCGATGCACGTTCATACCTCATTGACCACCATTTTGAGGATTTAGCTCCAACGAAATATGAGCCACGCAAATTTTGGTCAGCGTAGATCACTTAATAATGTATGCAAAATTATTCCGGAACACGATTACTAACGGTAAATCACAGACGCTTCCTCTCCGATTTTTTTTTTTTCCGGAGAGCGGGCGGCTGTACACAGGCTAAATTCCGCCCACTCACGCCTTGAGCAAAAAAAATTAAAGAATTATAATTCTCTGTGACCAAGCTTTCGAAAGTACCTATCAAAGACATACAATAAGCAAAATCTATTGTGCAACTTCATTATTTACCAGCATGACTTGGGCTGTACTGAATCTGAAAAGTTGTGTGGAACGCTATGACTTCTGCAGGTAATTCTGTTAACATGAAACATGTTTGTCTCCATAAGCTTGATAAGGCAGTGTATAGTTCATTTCCTACATTCATAACTGATAATTACAGGGAAGTAATTGATTTCCTGTCATAATTATATAAAAGCACATAGTGACATAGCTGCACATTCACTACCAGCATTTGAGCCATACACTAAAACATCGCCTTGACAGGAGTTTTACTAGGATCAATAGGATGTGAACCAGGATTTTCTAGGTTATGTCCCCGCAAAGGTTGAACTTACCAGCAATATGGCATGCTGTGGACCAGACTTTTAACAAGAAACTATTTCAAAAAACAAAAAATAGTGTTTCGCGGATCGTTTCCGGAATGGTAAGGGCAGCTAGCAGAAAAGATAGAATACTGTAGTGTGGGTCACTTGGCCTGTCGTTCTTATTTCGCTTTGTGTATTGAAACTCTCGAGAAATAAAGATAGAAATATGAACGCAAACTCGCTGAACGATGTTCCTTGGTATCAACATGCATAATTAGCTTTTAAACGCATAACGCAAGGCGCAATAGAACGAGACAACAGACGTATTGGCGTTTTTTGAGGGGAACACTGCCTTGCAGCTGATTAGCCTATGCGACTTCCAGATTGCGTGACATAGAACAACCTCACTTATCTCCCCAGCACTACGAGCTGACTGGTAAACAGGACGTGCTGGATCGGACAAGAGTATTTGTTACTGAGCAATGTACAAAGGCAAACGAGCCAACAAGCTTGGGGGAAGTCGCTGCGCAGACTTAACCACACCACGCAGGAGTGACCCAATTTTAATGCCGGCAAAGCGATATTCCAACCCATCTTCAAAGGGAGGGAGGGAGGGGAAAAACTTTGACAAATTGCAAACAGCTTACTATAGAAGACAAACTGCCAAGTGAACTTTGCCGGGACGACTAACTGAGGCTTTTATAGCTGACCTGTCTATTAACGTAACCAGTTGCACAGGTAGGCATTACACGTGCTCTTTAGCAATAATGAATGAGGCTTTAACAGATTTGGCCAATGCAGGTGTAGGTTATAATCTGAGATCTAGGAACAAGGTCTTTATGTCCTCGTTACTGGGTTGCCGTATGGCAATCCCAGTCGGAAAATGGGTAGATTTCTCCGTTTTATTTTCCGTGTCGGTAAAAGTCTTGCCTGTCACTCCCCTGCTAAGTGGTGTCTTTGTGCGTAGAGCCTTCTGCGTGTATTTTCTTAGGATCGAGAGGGTAGTGGGAAATGCGTAGATTTCTCTGGTGGACACAGTAGAACGATTAACTTAACCGGCAATGGCGTCGAAAGTCATGTAACGCAAATGGCGTTTTAGTGGATCTTTGAACAAAATATACCCTTATGAAGCTCAATAATGGCAAGTCAGTTGGATACTGAACAAGCTTAAAAGCGACGAGTAATGGACTTCGACAACGATCTGTCTCCCGTCGAGCCGTCTTTTACAAAGTGTGCTATTATGTAGAACACTGACGATTCGTAGGGCAGCATAATAGTGAATTCAAAGACTAGACCAGGTGGATTGGATGGAATTTCAAGCGTTAAAATCGCTGTAAAGGTAAAATTATTTTCGTAGCGATGCAATTGCGTGTCTTAATAACCAGATTTTCCTTTGATCTCACATAATTGTGTTTTCCCTCAAAATATTCGCTTGTTTTCGCTTTCGCTCGAACATATTTATCTTTATTACATGTCCAGTGAATAGTTTTATCCTCTGGGATGAATTCTCCGTCGAAAAATCGGTTATTTGGGTGGTTTTTGGCAAACAGAGGTTAATTATTCGTAATGCGATCGCTTCCGTTGCCGTTCGCAACGGGTCGCAAATTTGACACTTTTATCGCATTATCACATTACGCATTGAATCCACGTTATCTATTATTCCTAAAAATCTAAAAATATTCGTGCCTCGTCAGTTTTCGGTCGAATTTATGTCCAAGAAAGCAGATAAATTGCAGAAAATTTTAGTTTTGCATCCAAAAATTCGTAATCAACGCTAAAATGACCAAATTTTGCCTGGAAAACATATTTTACTGTTATTTTTCTTAAATTTTTTCTTTCAACTTTCGCTTTTATAAAATGTTTCAGTTGTCTGTAAATAAGTTATACGCTGTTGGAAATATGTTTTTTTAATTACCTTTTGCTTTGTTTTTGCAAGCCGGTAATCGGCCCGTGGGCATTACGGGAGAATAATGCCCTACAATTCAGTCACAATTAGCCAATCAGAGCGCGCGTTATATCGGCTACAAACACAAGCCATATAATAAATGGTCTTAATGACACCCCAACTTGAAAAAATTTGCCTTTAAACGCTGCCCGTACCACAGGCAACCCAGTGTACCCTCACGGAGGGTCTAGTGTTATTTTAAAATACTTGTGTATATCAGTAGACTTCATTATCCCGAGGAGATGAAGACTTAAAAGCGACGAAATAAGATGAATCTCCTTGGGAAACCAAAACAATCGAGTCGACATGCCTAAAGTATGGCAGCGTTGTACGTGGGCTGTCAACAATGGGACTTAAGATCGCCACTGCTTTCACGCTGATCATGGCTTTTTGTCCCGTTAAAAAGCCAACGAAATTTTTTAACAGGTTCATACGAGTCGAGAAGATAAAAGAAAAACAAAAATTCAAATTACTTTCATTTTTGTGTGCGACAGGATCAAAGCATCGAAAGAATCCGGAAGGGATAAACACGTCGGAGTTGGATCAGGACGTCGGGTTCAACAGATCGATGACTCCTGAAGAACAAGATGCAAATTTAGCGAAGCGTCGACTCACACCAGAGAAGCGCCCAATGAAAATTAGCCTTGTCCCGCAGAGATCAAGTAGAAAACATATGAAGAAGCGGTGCTGTGAGGTGGGCTACCAGGCAGCAAAACGAAAGCTGTTTTGTATGGTAGATCGCAACTACAGCGTCAAGTACAGGAATATGGAACATTACGGCAGACAAAGGTTCCAGTATCGGGGTACACCTTCTCGAAAAATGCGGCGTCTCATGCATCGACTTGAACGGCTTTGCATCAAAACCCAACTTAAAAGAGTCTTCTACAAGTGTTGCCTTGACGGCATTTATGGGGCCTCAAAGAGATCCGGTCCATATTGACGTCTGAACGATGTGAACTTCATAGACATATCGTCATGTATTTTTTCTTAAGATTTGTCATTCTTTGTATTTTGTAGCTACTAGAGGCAAGCCGTCTAGGTAACGAGTGTTTTGCTCAGCTAAAGAGAATTGTAAAATATCGTTTGGTTTCAGTTGCGAATCTGAAGTATCGCATTTCAGGAATTATGTTGTACTTGAATCGGCATGGCCTCAAGAAAACACGCGGACTTTGTCCTAGATCAGGATCATGGGTATTTTCGTAGACAGCACCAGAAACAGAAATCTAAAACAAACAGTTTTTTAGGCATTTCTTGTCAATCAAGTGTTGTCAGAATTCCCTTTTTAGATTTCCTTTTTGGAGCATAGCAAAATGTATATACACAGGAAATAATCAGAATGATAATGGTTATTCAAATTTTGGCTTATATCTTGAAGATGAAATTGTTTATTATTGTGTTTTAACTGGCAGGTGTGATTAACATTTGCACTTTTGTAGAAGGTGTAAATAATTTGACTGTAGTATGTTTAGCTCCTTTTTGGCTGTAAATAAAGTATTTCATTCTGTTACGAAATCGATTTGTCGTGGGAGCGAGATTGGGACGCGCAGTTTTGTCTTTTTAGCAAAAATACAACGACCCAAGTAAAGGGAAGACCGGTCTCTGTTTGTTTCTGATGCTTCTCAAGTCAAATAATAAAGGAGCTAGCACAGAGGAAGGCGAGAAGCGGCACTGTGAAACGAGGCGCTTGGCACTGAGAACCGGCGCGCGCGAGGCGCGTGTCTCCCTCGCGCCCGCCCGTTCTCAGTGACAAAGCGCCTGCTACGCATGCCAAAAGTAGCTCATTCTGGGTAAGCGTCGGAGGTAACATCTTCAAATACCCCACTTGAAAGCCTGTTCGCAGACCACGATGACATTAAATAGCTCGTTTAGAACCTATCAACGATTGAGCAATCTTTTCGGCAGACAGAAAGAACAGGGCGTCCTTTTCTTCCGGTTGGACTGTGTTACCACGAGGAGATTCTTGTCATTCTCTTTTTTTTTTTTTTTAAGACCAGTCTATACTGGCTAATCAATCCGATTTAACTCGCTGTATACGAATCTCTAAATCTCTACAGGGGAAAAAAGCTCAGATAATTACAACACCATCGAGTCAAGCGGATTTGGAGCCTTGCTGGATAGAAGACGCCACTCTTCGGAAATTCGCGGCTTCTTTAAAATATTCTAAGCCAAGGGTTCAATAATTGTTAAAAGGGCGTTTACATTTTTTTGTGTTAAATTTTACATGCAACGTGAGACGAGTTAGAAAATACAACGACATCGAAGCATGAGTTTTGTATTAGCCTATATGTCTCGCATGCTTGAAGAAAGCCGCGGTCACTTTGGTAGCGATTATTTGACCTGGGAGCGGGTGTTGTGCAGATGGTTGAATGCATTCCTTAAATGTGACTACGTCTAGTGCGACTTAATGAATCCTACTTTTCTGTTGCATTGTTTATATCAGGTGAATCTTTGTTTTCCGTCTGTATGAAACCATGAATTTTTGCGCTGTCAGGCGGCTGCCAACCGCCAGATATGTCGATTAACACCTCAAGAGCTAACCCCCATGTCTCTATCATAAAGAACTCATAGAATGTCGGTTTTCGAGGGGGTAGGAATCCTCGTTCGGCAAATGTCAAAACTCGCGTTTCCTTCTTCACGCGCGATTCTCACTCACGGCGTACTTTGTAGGTTACCGTATTTATTCGATTAAGCGCCCAGGGCGCTTATTTTAGGGTGGGCCCTTATTCGAGGTGGGCGCTTATTTGAGGTTGGGCGCTTATTAAATTTTCACCATTTTCAGTAAGTGAAAAGTTTATTTTGTAACAAAACATGACAAAATATTAAAGCACATAAATTGTAACTGTTCATTGTTCGGTTTACGTATTCCCAGGACTAACAACTCATTGTTCGGTCTTCGCATAAGTCTCTTTAGCTATCACAATTCTCAATCAACTTCAATGGCCGTTTTTATGCTAGAGACGTTAAAGTCGTCAAGACACATTTGACGTCTCAGACGTAAAAGCCGTCTGGTATAAAAACGGGACGCATAAAAGTAGACAAACTAAACGTCGGACAAAAACAAGATTTTGCTAAAAAAAGACTAGGTTCTATTATCGGAAGACACTGGGCACGAGCAAAGTCGGCACCAAATAAACGTTAACACACGAATATATGAGCAAATAAACGTGGCAGAATTGCAGCTACTCAAATTTATGTCTCAACGTCGCCTAGAAGGACAGATGAAAATATTTTTTGTGACAGAAATCAGTCTAGGAATCAGGATATTTTCTGGCGATGGACGAGGAACTAGATTTAGCCTCGGCGCATGGCTTGTTTTTTCTTGTCGACCAAGAGAGCAAGGAAGGAACAAAGTGCAGATTAACAAAGGACTCAGGGCTAAATGCGTCCAAGTTAGGGCGTCCCGTTTTTATACTAGACGCATTTAACGTCTGAGACATTAAAGTCGTCTGTTAAGTACGTCTCAACGACGCACTTAAAACAAGACGTTAAAGTCGTCAGACGTTAAATGCGTCTGTCTTATTTCTCGTTTTTATACTAGACATTAAAGTCGTCTTGAGACGACTTTAACGTCTCTAGCATAAAAACGGCCAATGTCATTGTCGCTGAGTTCAATAAGTGAACTTTCTGGTGCTGCCTCCTCGACATCCGACAGCTTAACGTCAGCAAATGGGTCAGTCGCGCGAGAAGCTGTTAGGGCTTGCTGGATGGATGTCAGTCTGGGCAATCTTGTCTTTGGGGGTTGGCGCTTATTAACTTTTTCTGTCTTCAGGGTGGGCGCTTATTCGAGGTTGGGCGCTTAATCGAATCTAAATGGCCTCCTTTCTTGGCTTGTTGGAGGTAAATAAACATTTTTTACGAGGAGCCACGAAATGTCTGCTACAAACCACGAGAGCCACGAAATGTCTGCAATCATCTAAACAAATGATCTACTCCCTTTAAAAACGGATTTTCCGAAGGAAAATGGAGCAACCGGTAGCAAGATAGCTCTTTTGCCAGTACAAAAAACAATTTTTTCTGACCTTTTTGGGGTAAGCAATGGAGCTGATAGTTATTTCAGACTCCTAGTCAAATGTTCTCAGTCAAATGTTCTCAGTAGTATGAATAAGGACAATAAACCGCCGGCGCGTAGGCCCCGCCGCGTCACAAACTGTCTTGTTCATGATTAACACGGTGGAACGTTGCACTGTTCACGGTTAAGCCGAGTAGGGCAGAGACCAGAGACGTCTTCACAGGCTGACGTCCAAGGGGCAAACATCGCAAGTTGCTAGAAAGTTGTGTCTTTGTCAAAAGCGGTTTTGTTGGACAAAGAACAACGCCTTTTCGCAGTAATTTTGTGAGACACAAAGGTGACTAATGTTTTGTTCGCGAGAATTTTGAGTTTTTGTGTGACCAAGGAGCCGAGTAAAATCTATCGATGAACATTCTTTCCGGCTTACGTAAGATTGATTGTGAAATTTGGACATTTCAAATGGAAAATGGAGACCACCTCCCCCCAGTTTCATTGATGAAAAAATGGCGGGCTTCAACTTGCGCGCGGATTCATCATTAGGGAGCTTTAGCGACGACAACGGCGATGGCAACGAGAACGTCACAAATTTGCATATTTAGTAGGCAAAAGCAATATCTTTGCTCGCTCTGCACGTGCGTTTTTCATTTTTGTCCATTTTGTTGCCGTCGTCAGCAAAACAACAACGTGAAATAGCCAAATTTAAGGATTTATGGAGGACGTCAGCACTTGAGGATAAATTTTCATTTTCTCCCCCAAATTCTCATATCGGTTTCATTCTTGAGGGACTGCCACACCATTGTCATGTTAAAAAAGCTTGGAATAGTCTCGAAGTGGGAATTTATGTTCTCGTTGCCGTGCCCGTTGTCGTTGCTAAAGCTCCCTATTGATTTGGGGGGAAGGGAGGTACTAATCCAAGATTGTAGCTGTAATCATGCTCTATTTCGACAGTTTAGATCCCAGCAGTATAATAGTCTAGTCTGCCTACTCTTGGCGGTATTGTTGGCGCGAGAGAATGGTGAGGGGCCAGTGCCTCTCCCCATTCTCCTCTTGTTATTTGCCTCACGCGCCAACAATACCGCCAGCCACGCAGGCTGGCAGTAAAGTGGTACAACTGAATTGTCATCTGAACCTAGTTTCATGGTTCAACTTATTCAAGTCTCCTATAGCTCAGAGGTAGAGCATCCGAACTAGTAATCGGAAGATCGTAGGTTCGACTCCTCACAAAGGAGCACTCGGATTTTTTCCAAGTATCCCCGAATCACCATTGAATAAATATAATGTCCTCATCTCACAATATAGTATAGCAAAGTCTTCTATTTTGGCGTGATTCTCAGACGGTCCAGGTCTCTCTTGTCACGCACTCTTCTCTCTTTCCTAGACGGGAAATGGAAAAGAGTGCGTGACAATAGCGACCTGCAATGGACGGGAAAAGGAGAAGAGTGCGTGACACGAACGACCTTGGACCGTCTAAGAATCAAGCTACTTCTATTTAGGATGGCATAACATTGTTCGTTTGTTCTTTAACTTGATAATAAAACCCAGAACAAATTTACGGGAAAACGCTGTCAAGGAACACGTGACAGGTTTTTAGTCTTCTCAGTGTGAACATTTAGATGGAAAATCATGCAGAGCCTGCTGTCTGCAAGAGGGGAAACCAAGCTCCTTACAATGGTCTCTCTTCTTTGTATACTCCTTTGTTAACGACAAAGGAGGTAGAGAAAGACCCTGGAAACGAGGTTGGGGAGGAGCAACAACTAGAGAGGGGTACTTAAAGAAATATGCAAATTTGTGCTCTCTTCGTGATATTCCCCATGCATGGAGGTAGTATCCTCCTTGTGCTTCCCTCTGAGCCGTAACGTGTCTGAATGTGGTTAGTCCATCAGAATGAGTGCTCTTGAAGTATTGAAAATGTGAGGATGATTTGGATGCCATCAGGTAGCTGCACAGGAACTGCGCACAGGTCATGAGGAAGGGAATCCAAAAAATAAAGTTGAACTTGCGGATAGCTCAGGTGGATTTTCTATTATCACATAACAATTTCATTTCAACTCGATGAACTCAAGTTGTAAATCAAACGAAGTTCAGTCTTCTACTTTGGTTTCTAGTCGTAAATCATTATTGTTACAAAATTTTAAGTAGAGACGGAAATTAAATGTCGCAACAAAATTTTCTGGTTTCCGTTTTCTCATTTCTTCTCCTCAGTCTTCTTCAGTTTTGCCCTGGCTTGGAGGACTCGCCGCGCATTCTCCTCGAATCTCGCGGGACAGCTACTCAGAAGCAAAGAAAGCTGGTTATTCATACCTGAACTTCATACCATTACACGATTAGGGTAATATAGGATTAGCTCAGTCCTTAAATTTCGCAAAACTTGACGACTTTTTCCTTAACATTTTCACTACAAAGACTGACAGAATATTGAACGTCATCAAGTTCAAAACCGTGATTAGAATCATTTCGAGCCGTTCTTGCTCAAGCGATAATTTATTGACTACCACGTACACTCGAAAACAGCTTTTTCCTTATTTTAATGCATAATTCTGCTCAAGAGCCTCAATTAATCCTTTTGATGTGGAATGTCGGTTAGACGCTGGATAACATACCGCACGTAGCCCAAAATTACCAGATCTCTAGTTTCTGTCTTTTGCAAGCAAACACCGAAGAGATCAAATTTCGAAACTCACTGACAAAAAAGTTATGAACATTAGGTGGATAAACGCCGTGAATAAACCAAGATCAATTGATCCACTACAAATGATGGTACACCAAAGGAAAGACTGCATTTAGTGAATCATACACAAAAACAGAAGGTGACAGTCTTGGTTCAGAGTGTGACAGTCTTGGTTCAGAGCACTGCCATCCAAAAATGACAACGTGCGCAAAAAAAAAAAAAAAGGATGCGAAGGGCATCTGTCTGCGAGAAATGTATCCCTGTCCATCCTAATGAAGCTTAAATGGCAAATCGAGTAACGAGAGGTGGTGCCTCCACCCAAGAGTAGCCTGTGTACAGCTGCCCCCTCCCCTCAGAAAACAATTGCTTCTTCTTGCGTGTAACTGTCCACCACGTGACTTAAACTATTCAATAAAATCGCGCGAAAGTTAATGGTGGGTTACGACAGACAAATATCAATTTACTTAATTTCAAAAAGTTACATTCTTTTCCCAGAGATGACTGCCGAAGACTAACATGCATTAAGGCTAGCTTTTATTAAAATTCAATTCAATTTTATTCACACTGTAAAAATCTCAGAGAGAACGAAGACATATATATGCACACAGATAAACGGATAGAAATGCTGCCGAGACATGGAAAGCTTCTATGGAGGCCCTATGTGCCACCTGGCACGCGGAGGATAGGTAACAGGTAGCAGAAATGCTGCCGAGGATAAGGGAGATGTTCGTTAGGGCTCTTGTTATTTAAAGTATTCTGACGCATTATAATAAATGACAAAAGTCGAGTTTTGCATTTCTCTTCGGCGTCCCGCCCTTTTCTCTTCCGCTTCCCGTATCCCTTTCGTCCCCTATTCTCCCGGGCTTCTGCCCCCTGTCCCCCTCCAAAGCTGAAGCTGTTCAGCCTCGTTCCCAGGGTCTCCATTGTCATTGTCGTCTCTTTCCTCATCGACAAAGAGTCCCTGGGAACGAGGTTGAAAGCTGTCTGGTTAAAAAACAGGTTTGCTTTGTGATTTTTGGCAAATTAAACATTTCAAGCTGTAGAAGACATGTTTATGCTCATTTCATCTAGATGACGAGCGAAAAGAGAAATCGCAAACTGAGGTCCAGATGTTTTTTTGATTCCAGGTCGCCATGTTGGTGACCCTCCGATGAACACCAACATGGCGTCTCCATACAAGGCTCTGTAAAATTGACTGACATGTTTCGGCAAATAACTCAGAAGCGATGTACCAAACAGACTTCAGACGAGGAGTTATTTATGTAGCAGTCTTTTATAACATTTCATTTTATTGGTTTCCGATTTTATTTTTTGTTGCGTGACAGTGAAAACACTGTTGTTGGACCACATGGCGTCTCCATACAAAATTCTATAAACTTGCATGAAACTTTTCGACAAATAACTCAGAAACGATGGAACGCAACGAACTGAGATTTGAAAAGGTGATTAAAAGATTTGTTTCCTACAACATTCCAAGTTCTTGGCGTTTTCGAATTTACTTTTCGTTGTGTGATTGCGTGGCAGTGTGTACTGTATGAAAAACAATTTCGTTCCCAGAGGCCACGTTCCCTTGACCGGCGGACGGGAAGGGGAACGTGGCCCCTGGGAACAAGATTGTCTGAAAAACGAAAAACAGAGCAGGCTCCATTTTTGCCCATCTTGATTCCTCCATTCGCGCATAACCACATTTTCTAACTCCTTTGACCGCAATCCCTTGTGTTTCGAAGAAGAATGTGTTCTCCCGATTAGAGAGCTCGAGCTGCCTCGTTGGTTCGCTTTAGGCTCACTCAATATGCGGGAAAAGCAGATCTGAACAAGTGTTATTGAAATCCAAAGAAAAGAGGAAAATTGGGGGTAACCACGCATTTTTTGAAGATATAAGTGCTACACCAATGTTTGCAAAAACGAAACCCTTCATTTTTGTTTATTTCTTTGCCGTCGTCAGCATTTAAGCCCCTGGCTTTGGCTTTACACCTGCATTTAATTTTATTCATTGTAACTGCGCAATAAATAAATAAATAAATAAATAAATAAATAAATACAACAACGTGAAATGACCAAATTTGAGGTTTTAGGGAGAACGTTCAGCGCTTGAGGATAACGTTCCATTTTCTCCCCTAAATTGAGCGCCACTCATACCAGTTTCGTTTTTGAGGGTTTGCCACACCTTTGTCACGTTAAAATGCTTGGAACAGTCGATTTAACGACGACATACTTGTTGCCTTTGCCTTGGTCGTTGCTAAAGCTCTCTAATTGTTAAAGGTAAGGTACATTGTAAATAACATATATGACGCCTAAAGAGGCAGCCTTAAGGACTGGAACTAACCTGCGATCAGGCCCATTTTTAGCTTCGCCCACATGTTCTCTTACGTTGTCGCTCGCTAAAATTGGGCCTGACCAAAAGTCTCTCAAGAATTCCGGACGTCGGCCAAATTTTGGCCGATCAAACTCGTGATCTGATTGGCTGTTGAAACGCCGGAAGTGAAAATGCCATCGTGATTGCGCGGAGCTCTCGCGAAGTTCTCGAGACTAATCCGCCATAAGTGTACGAAAAAAATTGCTCCCTTTTGTTCTTACAATGCCGTGGACGGTGCAACTTGATTTTATTTGTATAAATGGAGATATGCCATCTGAAACATCTCATAACTTGTCCAGAATCGGGTTTGAATCTCTGGAACGAGTGAAATTAGCGATTCCGTTGTCGAGCGCTGTGGCCATGGGGTTGAAAGTACTTTGGCACAAACTTCCCTGATGTTTTGAAAGCTTAATAGCTGGTTCTTTCAAATGGCAATGAAAGCCGATGCATATTGGTTTCCTGGATGAGACAGGGGACATATATATCAACAGGAGGAGAAATGGCAAGTTACACGAATGCATGTTTTGAATATCTGTGTATCAAACGGCTTTATTTATTTACTGTACATGACACGGTTTGTTTGCACACTTCATAATATTTCCAGTTGATTTAACTTAAAACTCGCACTCGAGAAACTAAACTGGCATGTTTCCAGAGAGATCAATTGTACAACAATAAAAGAAACTTTGCGAGTCCATCTTACTGTTCGTACTCCATCAAAAAATTAATAGCCAAACTTATCATGATTTTACTGCGTGCAATTCTAGAAATACACTGCAACTGAAGATATTACCCGAAAAAATCACCAAAGAAACCTTCATGGGCAAACACGTTAAAGGAATAATGTATTTCCAAACCGTCCAACGAAAAAATGCTAGGTTATCTCAATTACAAATTAAGATGTCAAGGGGTGACCCGAAAACACTGACCCCCGGTCCATGGACCCCCCAACGGACCGGGTCCATGGACTGCTTTATGGACCGGTCCACGGACTATCTCTATGGACCCCCTCTACGGACCCCCTCTACGGACCACCCCAAAAAACACAGAATTAAAAATAAATAACAACTCAAAATTTGTTTATACCTGTTGCCTGTATAGACCACTCTTGCCGATGAAATCTCAGCCGTTACGCTCCGCAAATCAAACTAAGGCTCAGGTGTTACCTTACTTCGCTGTTGACCGGAGTGCTTCGAAACTTTGTTCAGGACAGAGAGGATCGTGAAGCCTGGGGCGAGTTCACAAACCCGCGGGAGAATGATCCGAACAAAAATACAAGTAGAACTTACTTATTATTAACCTTTTTCAAAGGATTCCGGTCCACAGCGAGGGAAGGGGCAATATGTGATTAAATTAATAGACTTTGTACCCGAGCCTGAGCTGAGTGGTCTATCCAGACAACTGGTAAGTCAAATCTTTAGTTTTTATTTATTTTCATTTCTATGTTGTTTTAGGGTGGTCCGTATACGGGGTCCGCAAGGGTAGTCCATGGACCGGTCCGTGAGGCAGTCCGTGGACCCAGTCCGTAGAGGGGTCCATGGACCGGGGGTCAGTGTTTTCGGGTCACCCTGACTGACATGATGTAAACAAGCACTATGGCTCACGATGGTTTATTAAATAAGTTAAGAGTTCCCCGCTTACTCATTCATTGTATCGAACGAAAAGGTTCAGCGATATTCATTTTCTTTACAAATCATGAAGCATAGTGAAAGAAATTAGAATGGAATATAATTAATTGCCACATTTTTTCGAGTCTTGTGATATTTGGAATTGTTTTGGTTTGGAATGTTGCCGTGGATGATGTTGTGTCTGAAAGCGTTTTCTTTGGTTTATACATCATTGAAGCAGTGCTCTATTTAAGCTAAAAGTCCAAGAAGAATTTTTAATTTTGATTGTGAACACTTCCCCAAAACGTCTTCAAATGACTTTATTTCCTCCACCGTAACAATACAATCAATCGTTGTCGGCTCACTTGCACATTCTTTTTGTGCCTTCTTGATGCTATTGTCCTCTTCTCAAAACATTCTTTTTCCCGTAACCTTAGTTTTAAAAGCATCTTACAGGATACTAAAAAAATATGCAATATTCTCTCGTAAAAATTCTTTTCGTTCTGATTTAAGTAAGCTCAAACGTGTATCTTAGACAGATCAATATTCCCTTGCACTTTTATATTTTTTTGAGTACGTTTTAGTGTTTAGCGTACAGTATTGCAACTGCCATAAATAATCGGCGCTCGCTTTATATTGATCCAACGATCCAGCACGTTCCTTCACGCGAAGGTATATCCTTGACAGCTTTCACGTGACATTAGGGCTGCTATTTTGAATGAAAAAGTCCCTTGGGAATTGAGATTATTACTATTGGCAGATTTTATTACCAAATTAGTGGTTCCTATGATCAGAGAGGCTCTAGTGGGGCCATCTCTGATTTGCAGATAGGTGAACAGAAACAAGTTCAATACGATTCGGGTTTTGGAGTTTGTATTGAATTTGGACCACAGAGCCTTCATACCAGGTTGTAGTGGAATATGCACTACACACATTACAGAGTTTTATAATCAGTTGATGTCTTGAATATTTACCACCGTCTTCTTTTGTTGTAGCTGAACCTGTATGGCATTACAAGCCTGGTCACTATGGAAACCGATTTTTTGGAAGGTATGCTCCGGTGATCAATTGCATTGATTAACATTCTGGTCTAGGGATCATCACGGAAATCGTACATGCTTAATGCATGAAAAATGGTTCTTTGGCTGCCAGTCATTTGTAATTACTTATTTTGTTGCCTTCAAAGCCATCTGCCTACTCATAAGTAAATTTAAAGGCGATGGAAATTTGGTCTCTCTGAATGTGGTAAAGATCAGTACTTCAGAATGTCGTGTTCATGGCTAACTGCTGCCACAAACAATCAAATGAAACGCAATTGAATATCGATTTTTCCAAAGAGCGGAGTTCAAATAAAGTGCAGACTGAAGTCACCAATTGTTTTTTCCAGCAAAGGCATCGGGTCACCGCAGTTCACACCCTTCTATTTGTCTGATCAGGTTTCAACTGGAAAAGAAAACAAACAGCGGTTACAAACATTTTCATTTTATACTTGACGTTTCGTATGTTGCAGCATACATCATCAGAAGTGACGGTTAAAACTGTTACACTGAATTTTAAAAACTAGAGCGAGGAACTGGTGACTAGTTAATAACAAAATCGTAACTTCCGGTAGTCGATTCTTCCGGAAGAAATTAATAAAGAAAAAGCTTCTCACTACCAATGTTTTCATGTGTGACTTTGAACAGAAATGGTTGGCTAATGTAGCTTCTCGTCCCTCCATTTGGTTTAGATATATGGATGACACATTTTCTTTGTTCGACAGTGAAGCCACTGCGGCCAGTTTTCTGCGTTTTTTTAACACCAGACATCCTAATATCAAATTTACAATGGAACTTGAAGAAAACCAGGAGATTCCATTTTTAGATGTCCGCATTAAGCGCAATCTCAACAATTTCACAACAACAGTACATCGCAAAACAACTTTCACTGGCCTCTACACCAAGTGGGACTCTTTCACTCCTAGAAAGTATAAAATAAATTTAATCTGCACCCTCACCTATCGCTGCTTGCGCGTCTGCTCGAGTTCTTCCTTGTTCAGTCGACTCTCTTCGATCTAAAGAACACTCTCCTTCAAAATGGTTACCCAAGAGGCGTTCTTTGTTATAACATTAATGATGTTTTGAACAGACAAAAGAACAGGTCTGCTGAACCTGCCACCACTGTTCCTAAGAAAGATATCATTCTTGTCTTGCCTTTTTTGGGCTTTCAAAGTGAAGCTCTTACTCGACGTGTTAAATCTTGTATTAGTAAGTTTTATGGCTGTGTCAATCTTAGGGTTATTTTTCAAAACACTTGCAGGGTTAAGTCTTTTTTTTCCCTACAAAGATCGTTTCAGTCGTTCTCAAAGATCAAAAATAGCATACAAAGCCAGTTGTTGGTACTGTGATTCCTTCTACATCGGCAAAACAAAAAGAAGATTGCATGACAGGAAGTCCGAGCATTTCAAAGCTCTTACACAAGTCGGCCACGCCTCTGCTGTTGCAGACCATACAATTTCTACCGGTCATAACATCAAATGGGACCATTTTGAAATCCTCGCAACTGGAAAGTCCGACTTGCAGTGTAAAATTAAAGAAACGCTATTAATCACTGACTTAAAACCCTCTCTCAATGAAAACATTGGTAGTGAGAAGCTTTTTCTTTATTAATTTCTTCCGGAAGAATCGACTACCGGAAGTTACGATTTTGTTATTAACTAGTCACCAGTTCCTCGCTCTAGTTTTTAAAATTCAGTGTAACAGTTTTAACCGTCACTTCTGATGATGTATGCTGCAACATACGAAACGTCAAGTATAAAATGAAAATGTTTGTAACCGCTGTTTGTTTTCTTTTCCTGTTGAAATTGAAATGGCCAAAGGACAAAAGTATTTCTGATCAGGTTTCCTTGGTATTAGTTTCCCAGCTTATCGGATAGAGGGATGGGTGTGGTGTTGGTGTAGGGTGAGGGAAAAGGTGGTATAAACCTCTTTCCTCATTGGGAATTAGGATATAGCATGCACTTCCCGTCTTCAATGAAAAGATAGCTTTTAAACATGTGGTTGGATTTACAGGTACACGGATAATCAACGTGCCCAGGACTCCATCAATCTTACCTTGTTCCATTGGGGTATTCACGGATGGATTGTGTACGTTGTGGTGGGTCTTCTCCTCGCTTTCGTTGGCTACAGGCAGGGTCTCCCCATGACCATGCGCTCGTGCATGCATCCATTGATCGGTGACAAGATTTACGGATGGATGGGAGACGTGATCGATATCATCTCCGTTGTCTGTACCATGTTTGGCGTCTGCACGAGCTTGGGTCTTGGATTGATGCAGTTAAACGCTGGAGTTCATCGTCTGAAGGACGCCATAGAATTCAGTACCCTGAAACAGATTATTATCATCTGGTGCGTTACAGCCTGTGCCACCGCCTCCGTGATAAGCGGTATGAAGGTGGGAATCCGACGTTTAAGTGAGATCTGTTTTGCTCTCGGAGTCTTCATCATGATGTTGGTATTCTTCCTTGACGATCCTCGACACACGCTCAACTTGATCGTTCAGAGCACTGGTTATTATACGCAAACCATCATACAGCTTGGCTTCCATACCGATGCTTTTGCACAGATGGGAAACGCGCCAGACAACAAGGAGAACCAGGAATGGATGAACGATTGGACCATCTTTTACTGGGGCTGGTGGATTGCCTGGTCTCCTTTCGTGGGAATGTTTATCGCCAAGATCTCAAGAGGACGGACCATTAGACAGTTTCAAAACGCGACCCTCACCGCCCCAGTCGCCTTCTCCATCCTTTGGTTCAGTGTCTTCGGCGCAGCGGGCTTACAGATGGAACGAAACGCTGCGATCAAAAACATAACTTGCTCTTCAGTTATTGGCGGAAAGGATGCGACAGAGTCTCTCGATGGCTTGTACCGATTGTCTTGCCGCGGCAAAAACGACATGTGGTTTGACGTGATGGAGCAATACGGCGCACTCGGCACCTTCCTTTCCGTCCTCTCCCTGTTTGGCATTGTTCTTTACTTCGTTACCAGTTCCGACAGCGGTTCCCTTGTGATAGACTGCCTCTCAGCCAATGGTGACCCCAAGCCTCCTGTTCTGCAGCGTATCTTCTGGGCTCTCACAGAAGGAGCTACGGCCACAGCCCTTTTGTACGTTGGAGGTGACGAAGCACTGACCGCCTTGCGGACAGTTTTAATAGCATCAGGTGTTCCCTATACCATCATGCTGTGCTTTATGTGTGTGGCTGTTTGGAGGGCCGTGAAAATAGAAGCCGGAGACCTTGATGTGAACGGACCTCAGTTCACCACTGGCCTTCTGGATGTGCTCAGCAAGCCAACAATACAAAGCGTGGAGAAGGTTCTCCTCAGCGTAATTACACCTTGATATTGTATGGGCGTAGCAGCTGGAGAGACGGAGAAGCCAAACGGAAGGAAGTGGACTCATATGCTGATACTGGCGATACCCTTCTACGGGTGGATCGGGCTTCTTGTTTGGGGGTTCTTTGTCTCTGGCGTTGGCTACGTTGGATGGTGTGTCCTGCTCGGCTTCGTCGCATATGCCTCAGGGATTCGTCTTTCGATTCGCGAGAAGTACGGAATCAACGGGAACATGGCGGAAGATTTCTTCGCAGTTGCTTTCTTGTATCCATTTGCAGCCTACCAAATGGAACATCACGTGAGAAATTATAGGCCGAAGAACAGAAAGGAAGAACACTACTTCGCCAATGGATCTGCGCGACTTTGTCTGTCAGAAAACCCATCACAGTCGTGTTGTATTCCTCAAACAGAAGAAGAGAAATTGCTAAGTGATCCAAACGAGAGAAACACAAACGTTTAAAACCCTTTTCCGGGACAATCGCAGAGACTCGTATCTTTAGCTAAGTTAGTTTTATCCCAAATCAATTAAAAGTTTCGTTTTGTGATGTTTCTTGAGACACAAGATGGTTGGACATCTCACACAAGACAAGACAAACTATGTTTGTGCTAGCTCTTGAATCTAACCAGGTATTTATTTGAAGGCTTAGTTGATCTTTTAAATCCTTCAAGTTCCAATTGCAATAGTTTACTTCAAATGAAGCTTAAAAGGTTTGTATAAAGTTTCGCTTTTGTAACATTAAATTAAGAATGTAATTTGTTTAGAGACGTTCTGTTAATTATTGACTAGTGCGATATTCAAAGAAATTCGAAGTAATTTAGGGTTATTTATTATAACGCTTTGGTAAGTTATATCACATCTTTGTGTTAAAGCAATGTTAAGGATAAAAGTAATAAATACGTTAACAATTTTCTATAGATCTCTCGTCGTTCAATGAAGCTATTATAGGCAGGGCTTTATAGGCCACTTTCGAAAATACCATAATGCTCTTTGTATGTCCCTCCATATTTTGCAAAAGCATTGTTTTTGTTTTCTCTTGGGACCATTGTTAAGTCCCGAGAGAAACTGGAAACAATGCTTATGCAAAATTTGGAGGGCCGAGGGTTTTCTATAGGGACCATTGTACGTCCCAGAAAATTGGCGAGTTTGCCGCTTGCATTTTCTGCACTTGTGAATGGTACGGAGCAGTTCTCCACTTAGCTACGGTTTCCCAGGAAGAGCGAGGAGCTCTTCTCTGTACACCTTAAAAAGGGTAAAATCGCAGAAATTGAAATGATAGATGTCCGTTGGAGAAGAGATGTGAATGCCGTCTGCAAAAACTCACTGTTTGAAACTAATTGTTTTTTCCCTGAAGTCATCATTGCCTTTTAAATGTCCAAAGAATATTTGAAATCTCATAAGTGGAACGAGCAAATAGTTTCCTTATAACAACAAAAAACTTGGATTTTCATAAAAGTGCTGTTTTAAAAGAACTGAGCTGAAACTGGTAAAAAGGGGAAATAGTGAGACAAAAGAACAACGTTGGTTGGTTTTTGTTCACTAAAAGCTTTTATTCTTGCCAGTGTTGATCTTAAGAATTATAGCAGAACACCTAAACTACCTAATGTTTTTCTGCCCCAGAAGTTTTCAGACTTCCTGTGCTTTACTGCTTCGTAAAATACCGTAAAATTCCGAAAATTCGCCCCTCCGTGTACAAGCCCCTCCAAATATACGCCCCCTCAAAGCGGCAACGCAAAAAACCCTCCGTTAAATCGCTCCTCCAAATATAAGCCCCCCAGGAGCTTGTACTTGGAAAATTGCCCTCAAATACAAAGTAAAACAAAGCAAAAACGGTAAATTTACTTCCAACTATAAGGCTAGCCCAACCGATTTGGAAACGCAAATTTCCCTCCGAATGTAAGCCCTTCCAAAAATAAGGCCCTCGAAAAGGGCCTTTGAAAAATATAAGCCCCGGGGCTTATTTTCGGAATTTTACGGTATTTGCCAATTAATACTTTTCGATATGATGGTGAATCCACATCAGGTAGCGGAACTTGGCATAGACGCCATATTTTCCCTTGGCAGCGCAGCCGTGACCCCAGCTTGTAGCTCCCTCAAGGTACCACTTACCATTGAACTCGCATACCATTGGGCCCCCAGTATCTCCCTGACAGGCATCCACTGTAGCCTCCTCAAAACCAGCGCAAAACATGGATTCATGAATTAATCCGGGTCCCCAGCCTGTGATATAGCATCGTTTCCCGTCCATTAGAGGGTGAATTGTGTCTGGCAGGCAAACATTCCCTCGTCCTTCACCCATTGTCGCATCCGTTTTCAGCCGTAGCAGCTCGAATTCAATAGGCTTGTAGTAG
>NW_027179703.1:177500-192500 GCF_036669935.1 Montipora foliosa | reverse complement strand
TTATTCCAACCCCACAATTAGAGATCACATAAGGAGTTAAAAGGTATCTTGAACATACAATTTTAACTCCATTTTTGAGTTTATATTGAAGTAAGATTTGAACATGCCTGTTATCACTGTTATTACCAAACAACAGGTAAAGAACTGCCGAGAAAGTCCCTGAAGACAACAAGATCTATTGCAAGTGTCCGAATTCATGTGGAGAGGGCAATTGCGAGACTGAAAGACTTTCGAATCCTGCAAGGAAACCTCCCTATACCACTTGTACCTCTTGCTGACAGTATATTAACAGTTTGTGCTGCTTTTTGTAATCTTTTACCTCCACTGGCAAAATAGGAATTACCTATCTAAAGCATTCCTAGTTAACTAATTCATTGATCAAGACTTTATCTCCTATTGTTAATACAACCCAGCTGTTGGATGAAGACCATGTCTGTTGCCTCATTTGCTAATTCTCATGTTCAGATTAAAAAGGCTAAGAAAACAATAGGTACAACAAAATGTATCTATTGTATATTTACAACATAGGCCAGAAACTTGTTTTGTACTTATAAAGAACAGTAACTTTAATCTGTTGTTTACATTATGATTATAAAGCTGAAACACAAATTAGTCTCAACATCACTGAATTGACTGTAAGTAACGAATGTCAACTTTTTGTACAAATTTTCTCCAGTCTCAGGGGAAAATCCCATATACAAGTATAAGGGTGCTCATCGATCAGAGTCTTTCTGTGAGTGTAGCTCCAATTTACTTTCACATAGGGGAATGCCAAATTGTTCATGTCATATCATTTGGCTCGATACCCTTGAAGGTACTGCACGTACTCTGGGGTGGTCATATTTTTATTCTATCACCCTAAGCAGTACCAACATCCACAAATCTTCGCCCCTAACAGGTTTGACAGGCACCCTCTTCACTTTGAGATTCATGAGATTCCCCAAGGGGTCATCAGTTTCATCAATGTTAACAACCACCGTGTACGATCCTTGGTTAGTCTAAATGACCTTAGGTTGTTACTTCTGTTGTTCTTGTTTAAAAGCAGAAGAAGATTCTTGTCAATAAAAAGGAAAAAACAACTTCTCACTGACTATGCGTAACCTCTTTAAGAATTTTTCCACTCAGAAGTTCAGGCACCATGTGCTCCAGAAAAAAATTTCGTCAGCTTACCAACCATGCGCTCCCACAGTTCTTCATCGAACTGAACAGGCACTACCAAAATCCCCATCAGAGTATAAATGATAAGATTACAATGAGTTAATCGAGCAATTGCTAGCTGTCCTTGGATCTGATAGTTCCAAGATGTTTCTTTTTTAAGGTAATATTTACCATTGACTTTCTCAAGGTAGGAAGCTGCTGCAATATGAGGGGGGAGATTTCTCTTGCTAAAAATTTTTTTTACCTCTAAAAGTATTTTCACACAACATTTACAAACTTGTATTCTGTCTGGAGTAGCCCCTAAATATGGATGGTGCTCATCTATAAAGAGGCCACTTTCAATAACCTTCATACCCCCGTGCTTTGATTTATATTTCTTCACATACTCTTTCACAGCTGTAATTTCCTTATCATGGCCCCAAACAAGTTGCTGAGGAGTATTGTCATTACTAAGGGGACAGTAATTCATTAGTAACCTCACTGTATTTTTTGGATTAGTAGTCTCCTTTAAGTGGCATACTTTGTAAAAATTAGAGGCTGTGATTCTCCCTGCCCTCTGGGAAAACCAAAAGGATGTGTTGTTTTGGCTCAAGGTTTTCTGAAATATAACATCAGGTGCAAAATCATGCTGATCTAGAAATGTTACAAAGTCACCACATTGCTCATCAGTTGGATTTGCTACACTTGTTAGATTATTTTTGGCAATAAATATATTAGGTAACTCTTTTACAGAATAGACTTCTACATATTCTACAACTTCCTCGTGGTCAATATCTTCTGATAAAATCTGTTCCATAAGTTGCTGATCACTTACAGCCTGAGCCTCAGGTTTTGGGAGAAATTGTAAAGCTACACATGAAGGGGCAGTTTCCAGAAGAGCATCATAGAACTTGTTTGTTAAAGACTGAGTGGGACTACCAGAACAAGGATTGAAATCGAATGGTTTCATGTAATTCTTCTGTTCTTTCCCATACTCTGATTTTTGAATTTTAAGATGTTCCATAGGTACAGCATTCTCTTCAAGTCTCTTCTGTTTTATCCACACGCAAGGAACTGAGGTGCAGGTGTCTAGCTCATTTCTCCTGATGGTGGCTTCCAAATCAAACAAACCAGCAGCAACATGCCTGCAAGCACCATCAGCTCTGAAAAAAGGACTCAAATGACTGTTTGTTGTTGCTAATATTTTGGAGTCAGTTGCAATACAGAAAGAACACAAGCAAGGTAACATAATTTCCATTTCTGCTTCTCTTTCTAATCAAACACTCTTCGACCCTTGTCGAAAATATGGTTGTGCATGCCCACCAGTCTGATTTAACTTTGTTTCATCTTCATAGCTAGAATGCACTATAAATGCTTTGACACTTTATATTTCCACTTCCGTTACACTTTTTGTTTTTATTACACTTGCCAACTGGCCTTCACACGATCTTGCAAGTTATCTATATAGATTTAAAGGTGAAACGACAAAAAAGTTCAGTTGAATACTCACCCCCCTTTGCAAGCACACAAAGCTGAGTAAATGCTTCCACTAATTTCTAGTACAAGAAATCCCCAGTAGTGATCTCTTCCATCTTCTGTTTTGGACCTTTCGGTTGGTTTTACTTTGAACTGAAAATAACAATATCCAGCATCGTCAAGTATACTATGGTACTTCAGATCCTTCACGTGACCGTCCATGTATAAGCGAAAACCCTGAAGGCTTTTATACGACCGTAAACAAGCTTCATCATAGCCATCTTTACCAACCACACAATGGTAAATGATATCTTAAGAAACAACACAACACTTTTTAACCTTAAAAACATGTTTCGACAGAAACTTCTGCCATCTTCAGTTTAAATTACAAAGTACAGAGTTGAATATATAGTGTGAACCAAAATGCTAATTAGCTGTAAGGACACATGACAATGTAAAAGATTACAAAGAAAGTTTTAAATTAACATGATAAAGTTGATGATTAAGTGTAGGTTTCTCCCATTGAATATGAATGGCTTCTTTTATCTTAAGCTGGAAGGTGGTAGAAGCGTGATCTAGGATGCTAAAACAATCATTAGAGCACAAAGTGCGGCAATGCTCAGAATTCTGTAGATGTTTGAAGACGTGCGAGGTCCTATCACTGAAAGTGTGCTCACGTACGCGCGTGGAAAAATGCCGGGTAGTTTCGCCGACATAGCAAGCACTACAGCCCGCACACAAAAACTTGTAATACCACACCCGCACGGAGCCCACTAGGGACAGAAATGTACTTGACAGAGGCGCAATGTTCAGTTGGAATATGCGGTGTTAGCAAATTACACAGGTATTTGGCCAGGTTGTAGTTGTAAGTTCCAATAGATGACACAATGGGGCGGAATGGCGGGATGGAGTTGTGTCCACGTTCCTTGTGCATCTTTGGTAAGCCATAAATTCTTGCTGGCTGTGAACCTCTGGGATAAATGCTGTTATACACATCACTGTCAAGGTGACCGTTTTTCTTTAATTTTCGGAGAAGTCAAACAGAGAAGAGGCAGGTAGGTAACAACGACTTCTCTACAACTACAACCTGGCCAAATACCTGTGTAATTTGCTAACACCGCATATTCCAACTGAACATTGCGCCTCTGACACTTTTACCTTTGTCCAGGATATTTAAGGTTTATCTATGCATGGTAAATTCATGGTTTCTTTTGACATAGTGAGTCTTTTTACCAACATACCTCTTGAAGAATGTATTGACCTGGCGGTCAAGTACATTTCTGATGGCGATCCTGATATTAAGTTAAGCAACACCGAACTTAAGAGCCTTTTCCGTAGCTACCGCTCAGACCCACTTTTTATTTAAGGGTTCTTTGTACGACCAGATAGATGGTGTAGCAATGGGCTCCCCCCTCGCTCCTGTTCTTTCTAATTTATTTATGGGTCATCATGAAAAATTATGGTTAGAAAATTTCCAGGACTCTGAGCTATTGTTTTACCGACGTTATGTTGATGATACATTTTGTTTATTTCATTCGGAGAATCAAGCGCTATTATTTTTCAACTACATTAACTCCAGGCACCCTAACATCAGATTCACTATGGAAAAGGAAACAGATCATAAGATACCTTTCTTAGATGTTTTGATCAACAATGGCACTCATTTTCCTGTCACTAGTGTTTACCGTAAGAAAACCTTTACGGGCCTTTTGACTAATTACTTTAGTTTTACATCGCGTTCTTACAAACTGGGTCTCATTCGCACGCTTGTTGACAGAGCCTACAATATCAACAACACTTGGTTGGGTTTTCACGAGGACATCACGAAGCTTACCAAAATCCTTCAGAAGAATCTTTTTCCAGTCCATCTAGTTGAAAATATTATTAATCGCTATCTCACACGTACTCGCCATGGCTGTAATCCCCCGGCTTCCGTCTCTGACACTATACGTACCTTTTACTTTAAATTATCTTATATTGGTCCTTTTTCTTTTATCACGCAGAAAAAGGTTCGCCTTTTTGCTAAACGTTATTGTAATAATATTGATATTAAGTTAGTTTTCTCATCATTTAAAATCGGCAACATGTTCAGTGTGAAGGATCCTGTCCCTAGTGGGCTCCGTGCGGGTGTGGTATTACAAGTTTTTGTGTGCGGGCTGTAGTGCTTGCTATGTCGGCGAAACTACCCGGCATTTTTCCACGCGCGTACGTGAGCACACTTTCAGTGATAGGACCTCGCACGTCTTCAAACATCTACAGAATTCTGAGCATTGCCGCACTTTGTGCTCTAATGATTGTTTTAGCATCCTAGATCACGCTTCTACCACCTTCCAGCTTAAGATAAAAGAAGCCATTCATATTCAATGGGAGAAACCTACACTTAATCATCAACTTTATCATGTTAATTTAAAACTTTCTTTGTAATCTTTTACATTGTCATGTGTCCTTACAGCTAATTAGCATTTTGGTTCACACTATATATTCAACTCTGTACTTTGTAATTTAAACTGAAGATGGCAGAAGTTTCTGTCGAAACATGTTTTTAAGTTTAAAAAGTGTTGTGTTGTTTCTTAAGATATCATTATCCCTGCTACTATCCAGACCATAATGGCTAATGTCAGGAAACCTGAAGTCTGGAATGTTAGTGAAGTTATGGGTCCAAAACTGAAGCGAAAGTGGATGGGGAAGTAACTTCCCTCCGGGCAGGGTGGTCTTCGATTTGATCAAGTCGTCCTTGAGCTCTATTTCTTCATCAACTTTTGGCACCTTCATTTCGGCTGCATTTTTGCAAAGCTCCAGCAGTTCAGCCTTTTTCCTTTTCTTTCCATCCAAAGATATTTGAATGTCTCTCGCCTTTAGGAAGTTCTTCAGCTCTGGGATTTTCATACTTACGAACGAAGAACTTTCATCGTTCGCCATCTTGACGCGTTATTTCCCTGACCCTCGTCTTGATGCTCTAAAATAGTTACCAGACTTTTACACACAAACAATTCGAAACTAGCCTATTGATTCGCCGTACACGTGATGCAAAATCTCTCTATTAACAATATTTACAACAGCTATGTAATTTTCGAACCATTAAAGTTGTTGGTGTTCAATATCAATCCTTTGAAATCTTACTCGCATATAATATTAGTTTGTTTTTAATTCTTTAGTCACTTTTAATGCTCAATTGCAAGAAGTCAACAGTACTAAAGTTGCCGCCGAGAGCGCAAAATACATTCAATTAAAGAAGGACGAAGTTCACGACGTATTATAAACATGTAGGATCTTTGAGATCTACTACAGCGACGTCGACGAAAACGTCACTTCAAAGTGTAACTTTGCGCAATCCTAACTCTTTCGCGGTGTTGTCATCTCGTTCACTTCGAACAATGTAGGCGAATTATCCCAAAATTGAATTTATACGAGTAGTTCCAGAGTAAAAATATAGAATGAAAGATTCGCATTTGTACGCTCACGTTCTTGTCATTAACACCTCAAAGTTGTTGTTACGCAGAGTACCATTTTTTTTCCTTATTATTGTTTTGTGACGTCGTCGTGTCTCTAACTCTCTGTAACACTCTTTTTCTTAAATGGGAATCTTCAATGCTGAGGTGAACCAAGATTTTAAGAATTTACTTGTAAGAAGATACAGAGTCAGTTAAGAACCACGCCTTTATTTTGCCTAAAAGTTTTTTGAAAGAAATTTAAAAAGTGTTGGCGAACAAGACAATTAACTCAAATACTTGGGGACGTTTTTTTTAACATATTAACAATGTGATTTTCTTATTGCATGATACATTGAAGAACAACTCGGTTCGTAGTCGGTCGTAGTATAGTACCACAAAACTTTAAGAACATGTGAAGAACGTTCAGCTTCAGCGCCAAAATTAGACGTTCTTATACAAGAAGTAGAGTGTAGCTGGAAAAGTTAAGGTTTTAAAAATTGTTACGAGTTCGAATGTTTTGAGGAAAGGTAGTTTGCAAACTAAACTGAACGCAGGGTTGTCGGAACAACAACAAGAAGATTTATTCCAAAATGAACGTAGTTTCCACGAAGTAAAACTCTGAACAACACGTACTCAATAAACTTACACGGCCTCCGCCAACTTGAATAAACACAGCTCCTGTCACACTTGACTAGACACGGCTAACGCCAACTCTCTTCGCTTGTGAAAAACTAGTTAGAAAAACACTACGCTTGGACTCGTCTACTTATATACTCTGACAATAAACTTCTAGAACTTTCAAAAATAGTAATCACTCTAATTATAGAAAGATTACAAAACACACCGATTTAGAAACGCTTACGCACGAACCTAAAAATAAACAAACTCGTAACGACCGTAACTCTCGCGAAGCTTCTAGATAGTAACGCTAGTCACGCAATGCTATTTTTCGTAACAAAAATGCTTATATTTACAAAGATGAAAAGCATAAAATCATTTTCCTGCAACTTTTAATTCGCCTAAATAACCGTTTAAAGCAAATATAAATAAATCATAATTTAATTTAATGAGGTTTAACACATTACAGTCACATAATGGTAAACTTGAGGACCTCCCTCCAAGCATACATAAATAAATTAACGCACATAAAATAACACGAGCAAATAATTGAATGAATAAAAAACCCATCATTTCATAGAATTCATAAGAATATATATTCATTAAGAACCAAAATATCAGTCAAGATAAAACGAATTCATATGAACAATAAAAGATGAAACCTTGAAGAATTATGACAATAAAAAAAATAGTCGATTCTTATATGTAGGATCTCTTTAACTTAATATGTTTCTTTCGAAAACTGACCTGGGGCCGGTTACCCGAAGCCTGGTTAGGGCTAACCGTGCTTCGATCAACCCGTGCTCGGAGACTAGATTTTAACCTGATTTTTGCTGGTAATGTTTTCCTGGCATAATTTGGTGGCAGAAATGAAAAACGTTTTCCCACCTTATTAGGCAGGATAACTCGCCTTTCAAAAGTTTTATTTTCTCAACTGATTTTTTTTTCAGAACGGAACTAAAAATATTTTGGTCCTGCTGGCCCGTTTCTGGAAGACACCAGTATTTTTCTACAATTAAGAAAGCATACCTAAATTAAATTTGTATCCTCGATTGTTTGTACTTCATGATCAGTCCTACTTGGATCATTCAAAAGACTTCATCTGCAAGAGCTTAAAGTTGTTTGACTGAAACATCTTTAGCACTAATTGCATGGAAAGTGGGGTTAAAAATCCAAGGAGTACGAGGAGTACTTTACCTTTGATGCTGTTTATTTCCTTATGCAAATATACGTGCAACGAGGTAATCAGGATACAATGCACGAAGTTCGATTTTGGCGAAAAAAATAAATTACTGTCTAGTTCAAGTTGAATTTTGCTTGTTTGTTGTTTAAGCGCTGGAGCCACTTTCTATTTTTCTATAGTTCAAAAATCAGTGAATTTTTATCGTTTCTCAAGTATCCTCAAACGTTTTCTCCACATATCTTTTGTGCTGGTTTTGTGACAAACTCGGTGTACAATAACAGCTGAAAAGCTGTTTCTGCAAAACTCTTGTGCGTTCCATTTAACCATGAGAAGAAAGTTTAGTCACTTGTCATCCGGCTGGATGTGATTAGATGTACCCACGAATTGACAGAAACTGTGATATATAATCGGCGTAGCTTACTGTCAGGAATCACATATAGTCAAGCACTATGATCTTGTCTTTTCTTCTTGTTGTGAGCTTGGCTTTAGTAGCTGGTAAGTCTTTAGGTATTTACTAGTACTTTCGACCAAGCCAATTCCTCGGAAAATAATGGCTGTGTAATTATGCTCTAAAAGGCGACGGATATTTGAAAAAACTTTGTCTTTGTTGACGAGGAGAGCTGGGGGTGATTAGGTTGTATGAACACTGGATGCAGCGTTCAAATGCCGCCCTAAAGTCCGGGACAAGGCATGTTGAAAACTCTTTCTTGGCCCCCCTCTCAAACGTATTGAAACATGTTCAATCCAAGTTGAAGCCTTTTGGCCCATCTCCGGTCAACATTAGATGGAAGTAAGAAAACGACTTTAAGAGTACGAGTTTTCTGTACTGCGCATTACGTTTAAAGAACGAAATTTTGCGCGTGCTCAGATCGTACTCCAATCTGAAGGGAAGGTCGCTATTGTTGGGTATGCGCGTGCTCATTAATCAGTCGCTCACTGATGACCATTCTCGTCACCAGAGCCTCGGATCGACCCAAGGCTTTGGAAAACTCTATGTAGGAGGACATGCGCCCTAGGGTTCTCGTAGCCAAACATTGGCGATTTGAATCTTACGGCGCCTGCTCACTCCTCGTGCTAACATGAATGCGCCAATCACAGACGCTTTTGATTGTTCTTCACGAAAACCAATGAGAAGACACCTTTCTTCAGGGTTCCCCAGAGCTCTTCTCTCCCTCAGTCAAGAGAAGAGCTCTGGGGTCGAGATTGACTGATCACCCAAACATGTCCGTATCCATAGTAACAACCGCGGCTGCAGCCTGGGACTGAATACCATGTCTCTCGTCGAGCTTTGTTGAATCAAATGTTGATGGTGAGTTGAAGCCGGTTGCCCACCCTAGCAGACAACATGGTTCAGCATCGTTCAAAAAAGTCGAACGGGTGTTGAAGCAAATGTTGACTGAGCCATTTGCCCGGTTCTTATTAAGCACCAACTGGCACGGTGTCTTGTTGGTGGTCGCGAATTCACCTTTATCGTGATTTTTGAAAAAGCCATTGCAGTGCTAGCAGGATTCTCTTCCTAAACTGCGTTGACCGCGCTTATTATCATTTATTACTTTCTATCCACAACACCACAATCCAGAGTTAAAGGGTGACTAGCCATAAAGTCTTTTTTAAACCTCTTTTTCAGTCAACTTATTCGTTGAGTCTCCTCATAGTTTGTGGTGCTTTTCGGCGAGTTCTCAGGTTTCAATCACCTCGTGCGCACAGATGGTATAATCCGATTATAATTGCTATTCTTTTCCGTAAAGAGCACCAAAAATTAGTCACATGAATCAAAATTCCGGTAGATGTTCTCCGGCATCTTTAAACTGAGTTAAGAAATTCAATGAAAACGGTCAAAATACTTCAACGTTTAATTATTGATCGATAAACTAAGAGATGATTTCTGCTTGGTTTTTTTTAAATACCCACATCCATTACCTTTGACATAAAAGCTCGATTTTCATGTTTAAAACACTTATAACCCATATGAACAATTATATGTCAATATGTTGTATGTGAACGAGAAGTTTATTGGTTGTTAGAACTATGGCTTCTACTGATAAAGATCAAAATAATATTTGTTATCAGTTAATATAGGGGTGAGGCTAAATCGCGTGGGTGGGTGGGTCGTGGATGGTGGGTCCTGGGTCGTGTTTGTTTGAAGATAAAAATAAGATATGTATTAGCTCCTTCGGTGCTCGGTCCAAATTTGCAATTGTTCTAAGAGTTAGGGTTAGGGTTTAGGGTTAGGGTTAGGGTTAAAACGTGTATACAAAAATATGTATACAGGACGTGTATATATGGAGGATCTCGGACCCACGACTCACTACTCACCCACCCACGACCCACCCACCCACGCCGATTAGACACTGTCTTAATATAGCTATCATAAAGACTTTCTTCATTTTTCTTTCCTGAGGCCTTGAATGTAATTTTGATGACAAGGAACTCTGCGGGCGTGTTTCCCAGAGTAAAGATGACGATTTTGATTGGTTATTGAGGAAAGGAACTACGCCATCTTCCGGCACCGGACCAATAGCCGATGTCAGCGGAAATGGTATGTTGGACAGATCAAAGCGACTGATTAATAAGCTTTCAATTTTACTAAGTATTGAATTAACAAAACCTTAGCATTGATTACGGTACCTCCTGGCAAGTGGAAAAGGCGATTGTTAGGCCAGTTTCAAATGTCGCGCTACTGCCGAGTCGAATTAAATTGACGTTTGCACGAGAAGAGCGCGACGTTTGAAAATCGGTCAGTGGGGCAACTTGAAGTTAGTTCGAAACGGCAATCGAATTTTGACAGTCTGTCGTGCTACACGGCACTGGCGCTGTATAGTTTCAACTGAACAGCATGCGCTACTACCGTGCCGAATTGAATCCATAAATTATGAAAATGCTTCTGCTAGCTGACCGGCTGGATAAAAGTTATGTTTTGTCTTTTCATTATTTTGCATTTGGCGCGACTAAAGGAATTTCGACTTTTCAAACCACTCTCGTCAGTTCTATTGTCGAGCCACTGGCAGGTCAAATTCAGTTAAGTTCGACACGGCAGAAGAGCGACGTTCGAAGCAGGCCTTAGGCGTCTCAAATTCATTTTTAATACCAAAACCCATTTCTTTTATGTGATTAGCTAAATGGCGCAGGGAGTGTCAGATATAATTTGCCAATGACAGAGAAATAACTTGTTTTTAAACCTAAAAAAAATTGGGGATAATTAGGGACATCGCACGCTCAACAAAAAACTATACAAGCATTTGCAATAGACAGTAAAATGTTAACGCACTAACGATTCCTTTCCCTGTTAACGTTGTCCCGTGTAGGCAAATATGCATACATCGAGGCGTCAAGTCCTCGGAGGCGAGGCGATAATGCCCGGTTGGTATTCAAACCTGGTTTGATATGCCGAGCAACATGCATTTCATTCAGATACCACATGCTTGGTAGAAGTGTGGGGAAGCTCAAAGTTTGGGTAGATGGAATAGTACGATTTGAAAAAAGCGGTAATCAGGGAAGAGAGTGGATAAAGGCAGATCTGAAAATTGAAAAGCCCATGGATGCCGTAAGTTAATGCGTAGGCGTAGACGATTTATGTTATCAGCTGTAGCCTATTAGCGACTGTTAATTAACTGATTTGTTTGGGACAGATTGCAAGTTTTCTCTTCGAGGAAAGCTGGTTCCTAAGAGGTCTCATGGGTATAATGCTCTAGTAGATAATTTTCGATGGCAGGCTGTAAGATTATAGAAGCACTTGATCTCCCCAATGTAAAAGTTTGACAAAGGTAAACCAACATAGGCCAGCATTAGTGCAAGTTTAATTTAAAAAACGATACGATACGATAACTTAATTAAGAGAGGGAGACGAAATTAACATTTTACGTACAATTTTCTATAACTTACGGCCCTCTAGCTATGCCAAAGAGGACAGACCACAACACCGGGAATTCCATGCCTTAGGCTATTTGCGAATAGTGTGTGGGTTCTTTTACGTCCTACAGGATTATGAACATTGACAGGAGCCCATCTGGAGCGTGCAACTTCCATACAGCGTCTGTAAAACGGCGTTTTCACAAGTAGGTTTATTTTTAGACTACCCTTTCCCGCGCATTAGGTCAAAAAACAAAGGCACTTCCGGTTCGGTGACCCTATGACGTCAGCTTAATTTCTTGTGATTGGTCATCGGGCTCCTGTGGGAGTCTCATTCGCGGGAAATTCAATCTAAAAATAAATCTCTCTGTGAAAACGCCGTTACACGAACACAGTAGAGATGTAGGCTCCGGGTCACGGGTTCCTGACATTGAAGGGTTGTGAGACGCGGCCTACTGTTTATCGTCCTTATCCGAGAAGAGTAAAGAGTCTAACCATTTGCAGATGTCATTACAAAGGCAGCACTTTCTCTTCAGTCATTTAAAGACCCTGAGTGTTGGTCTGGCCGGAGTTCCAAACTTGTTCGTCTTTCTTATGCGTATTTTGAATTCGATGGTGACTGAAGTCGCTTGTACTTTCATGAATTGATGTTTGTACTACACAAATAGCCATACTTTGAGGGAAACCCCTACTCCAGCCGAAAAAATAACTTTAAAACGAAAGAGATTATGTTTTTTTGATCGACATTGGTTTGAAATTTTTTCCAAAAAAGAAAATTTGGTTTTATCAAACGATTTGATAAAGGTCGAATTACCAGCGTTAGCCCTGCGTCAGAGCGAATTGAAGAATTGTGGGTGTTGTTGGTTTTTATGAGGGTGCGGAGGAGCTTTGCCATTGGTGGAAATATGGTAAGATGAATATGGGATGAGATCCATGAGGATAGAGTGTACTTAGTCGAAAGATGAATTTTTGTTCGAGATTTTTGCGGCTTTCTATGTTCCCGTGGTGTAATGATAGGTCGCAAATTGTCATGTTGCGGTGGGAGTGATAAGGAAGATTAAAATGGCGCGCAACTGGTTTTGACGCAACTGTGTCGTTTTCTTCTACATCTCGTAGATGTTCGCGAAAGCGGTCCGCCAATCTTCTCCCAATTTCTCCTACGTAGATCTTCGTACATAGTCTGCAGGTTATGCAGAGATGCGTGTAAAATGGTCAGTGATTTTGAAGGATCGATTCAGTTCTGGGATCTTATCTATTTTAGATATAAAAGGACAAGTTTTGCAACGTGCGCGCATTCATTTGAAACTTCCCGGTTGGTTGCCAGACTTTAATGCGCTCCTAATTGGAAAATTACCTATGTTTTTGTCGCGTTTGAATGAAATAAGTGGTGGTATAGGAAATTTATGTTTAGTTTCGGGATCATTGTGGAGAATTTTGAAGTTTTTTTAGTTTTTTGAAATTTTGGGAGAGCATTCAAGTCTGGCAACCAACCGGGAACTTTCAAATGTACACGCACACGATGCAAAACTTGTCCTTTTATATCTAACATGATTAAGATCTCAGGACCGAATCGATCCGTCATGATCAAAATCACTGACCATTTTACATGCATCTCCGCAAACGTCATCTATTGCATAACCTGCAACCTATGTAAAAAATCTACATAGGCGAAACAAGGAAAAGATTGGCGGACCGCTTTCTCGAACACTTACGGGATGTAGAAAAACGAAACAACGTCAAAACCAGTTGAGCGTCCTTTTTGTCTTCCTAATCACTCCCACCACAACATGACAATTTGCGGCCTATCATTACACCACGGGAACACAGAAAGCCCTCAAAAATCTCGAACAAAAATTCATCTTTCAACTAAGTACACTCTATCCTCATGGAATTCACAAATTCATGTTACCATATTTCCATCAATGGCAAAGCTCATCAGCTCCACGCCCTCATCAAAACCAACAACACCCACAATTCTTCCATTCGCTCTGACGAAGGGCTAACGCTTGAAGCGTTAGCTTTCCAAATCTTTCACGGTGGTAATGTGACCTTTATCAACTCCCTTGATAAAGCAAAATTTTCTTGTTTCACTTTCCTACCGACGCGGCACCACAATTTTTTTAGAAACTAGAAATTTGTTTTCCAAAAAAGTGTTCCAAAAACGTTGAATTTCTTCACATTGAGAAAAACAGTATGAGAAAATAATCTTTATTTCTCGGGCATAAATGCTTATATTTTTAATTGACAGAATACGCTGTTCATATTCGAAGGCATCGTCGGTAAGAATTGGCAATCAGACATTGCCATTGATGACGTCAAAATACGGAGCTGTGGAGGGGCTGGTGAAGAAACAGAAGAAGGAGGCTGCGGTTGGTGTCTTTTTGTTACAGTTCGTTATAAATAAGCGAAAAAGCACGAATTTGTTATCGGTTATTGATGAATCTGAACAACACAAGGCATGTTAAAGGGCTTGTGTTACGAAATTTAGCCAAATTCAGAGACTGAAGGCTGCAATCAGTGACAAATTCATTTGGGACTTTGACACCCCTCCACCCCCCTCCCCTCCATTCAATATTGGGCTGAAATGTGACATTTTCCACACAGCACAACTCCTAACTGAACTAGCTTCCACAGAACATTGAATTGGGGGAAAGGGCGGTGGGAGGCCATTACCCGGAGCCTCCATCTTCCATTTTAACCCTTTGAGTCAACGCTGTCCCGTATCTTTTTATTTTTAGAAGCACCTCCCAGTGGGGTTTTGTGGGTGTTTTCACAATTTTCAATCATAAGAGACCTATGGTCAGCCATTGATTACGTTAGATGCAGCACACCCGAAACACGAAGGTATTTCAAGATATAGCAGTTTTAAAAATTTAAAAGACACTGTTTAGGGTTGACTCAAGGGTACAATACATATGGAAGCTCCGGGTAATGGACTTTTGGGCCTAGAAATAAGGTAAAGTGAAGAATTCTGTTCAAGATGGATGTCAAAGTGTCCCCACTAATCAATGATTGTAGCAACGGAATCAAGCAAAACGTAAATATAATTACTTAAGACATTGAAGGAAGGCTTGAAGATAACAGCAAATGCAAAAGAAGGCAGGGATGGGCAAAAAAGGAAGAAGATTAATGTTACGAAAAATAGCATTGCGTGACTAGCGTTACTGTCTAGAAGCTTCGCGAGAGTTCGTAGTTTGTTTAATTTTAGGTTTGTACGTAAGCGTTTCTAAATCGGTGTGTTTTGTAATCTTTCTATAATTAGATTGATTACTATTTTAGAAAGTTCTAGAAGTTTATTGTCAGAGT
>NW_027179703.1:170000-172500 GCF_036669935.1 Montipora foliosa | reverse complement strand
CACAAATTCAGAAACTATAAAGTCGAATTGAACCGGTCCATAAACCGCGCCCCCCCCCCCCCTCCCCCCTTCCTCTCCCCGAACAAAACACGAAGAAACAACAAGAGGAATCGCTACTAGAGGAAGGATACCAGTTTTGAGAGTATTGGCAGCAGTCAATCGAACCTGTAGAGATTAAAAAAATGGTTTGTTTTTTTTCAGTTACAGAGATATAAATAGCTTTAACACTCTTCGTGAACCACAAGTGCCTGTACCAACAACTGGACAAACCAAATGTTTCCTGGACAAAAAGTTGAACATCTTAAGTGCTTCAATTGCATGAAACTTGTCAGTGTAAATACGACCTTCCACAGGAGCTTGATTTCAGATATATGAATCAAAAACAGCAGGAAGGAAATTGAAGGAATGCATGCGTGTTTGACAGGAAAAGTCACTTTTGAATACTGCATGACCCACCTTACTAAGGAGATTATTGCAAATATTCCCTGGCAATGACTAAGTTACGGAAGATATCATGCATCTTATTCACTTTTCGAATGTCACTGATTAAATCAAGTTTCTATGAATACATTTATTTTATGATCTCTCACCACTAAATCCTCCTGGGCATTCATGAGCTTGAGATAGACTCGATATACCACTGGACGTGTTTGACGAGAAACCTTGACATTGATCCACTGCCCTGTCATCCAGATAATGCGCCTGCGCAGAATCTTGTACCTTAGAAAGAACGAGAACAGCACCCTTGCATTAGAGCGAGAGTCTAATATACAGAATAGCAGTTCCACGACGAGTGAACCCACAATCCGCACAACGAGAGAGAGGATGAAGGGGGAGAACAAATCCAACATACAGGAACCTCTTTCCCCTGATAATTTTTAAGCGGGATGCCTATGGCAGACCACGTTTAAAAATGGCTTGAGTGTCGTGGTAGTCACATATGGAAATTAGCCACGTGATTGTCATGAAGCTCGTGCCTTGATACTTTCATGTCCGATATACGACATGCATAGACCGTATTCATAAATGGCGGCTAAGTAATTATTATTTTGTCTTTATGCTAATCATCCTAACTAGCCTCGTAAACATAAGCAAAATTCAAAACAATTTTTGGTCCAAAGTGAGGCTAGTTAGGACGATTAGCACAAAGACAAAAGAATAATTTCTTGACCGCCAATTATGAATACGGTCTGAGGTGTCTTTTAATTTTTGCGCGAAAGGTAATCGGAAAAACTCATTCGCACTACCCAATGCAGATACTACTTCCCTTCTTCAAATTACTGTCTTCTCAGACTAAATTCGCAGCAGAAAGTATCCTGCATTTTGGACCGGAGAGAAATTTCCAAAAATTTGAAACCGCGAACAGAAGTGACAAAAACTGGAAAAACTTTGAGGTCCCATTTATGTAAGAACATTTCAGAATCCTAATTTAAGCATTCGATCGGATTTCACCATTCGCGCATTTTACTCTGATGCTGAAGTAAACATGAAACCAAATCAGGGCTTTTGTGTCTCAATTGTGGTGTTGCTTCTTCAAATCATGAACATACAAAAGCAGCAACTTTATTTAGTCTCAAAAATAAAACTTTATTTTATCGGATTTCACCATATTTCGTGAATCACATCTGTAAAGCAATCACGACAGTTCTGGTTACAGAAGGATAATTTAAACGCAAACTGTTTATTAATTCAAATATTTTATTTACTTAGTCCTGTCACTATTAATGCTAACAAAGCAACAATTATGCAGTCAATTTTTTTTTTTTAATGAACTGAAACACAACTTGCGCAGCAACAATGTAACAGTAAGAACATGAAAAAGAGAATATCAGTAAATTGGAAGTTGGTGCTACAATGAAAACAAACTGCCGTAGGGGCAAGACATGTCACGTGAAAACCAATGACCATGACATGGGGATAACGTAATACAGTTGTATGTAAAGATGGTGCGCTTCTATTGGTAAGTAAACGACAGTGCCCAGTGAAATATGGCAACAAATTTTACACTTTCAAGAGTTGACAGAAACCATCCTAAAAAGGTTAAAATTTGTGGCTACAATGAAAAACAAACAGCCCTCTATTTTCAGCTCTTTGCCTCACGGCCAGAGCAAAAGTTTGAGCTGATACAGTATCTGTAATATCAACAACTAGCACTTTCATTTACAGCCCCTGCCTATTGCTTGGGTCCCACGTGAACACCTGCTTGACGTCTTGTTTTAATCTATTAGCCCGTGGTCATGATGCGTGGCTATTTTAAGGAAAACACCGCATTGATTAGTTGTAATTACATCATTAAAATTCAAGATCAAAATAATTTTTACAGTATGGCGCGAAGCTTAAAAATGATTGAAAAAAAATTATCACGGCCAGGGGCATGGGGCTGTGTTATCTCCTCTCACGCATAAGTACAATAGATTGAAAGGAAATAAATAATGATGTCATGATAAAAACAATCCCCAAGTCATCATTACATTTTACCAGGGTAAACATTCGCTATCTC
>NW_027179703.1:160000-162500 GCF_036669935.1 Montipora foliosa | reverse complement strand
TTGGTCTCCAGAATCCCTTGAATTCTTCTCTTGTTGTTATTGTTGCGGGGGTGGCATCTTGATTAGTTGAAGGTGGCTTTTCTTTACCAGTATATTGTGGGTGATGGTTTGCTTCTGTTGATATGATAATGTTGTTTAAATGGCTGTAGAACGAACCTTCATCTACATCGAACCACTGGTTGGTCTTGAATCTTTCATGAGCTGTCTTCTTTCTTTCTTTCTGTCTTTTCAGGGCTCGAATGGCATTAATCTTTCTTTCTTTTAAGGTTGTCAAGCTTGCGATGGTTATTCTTCCTTTAATTTCTTTGATCATCCAGAATCGATTTTTCTTCATTTTTGGCGTAAGTTCACAATTGTCACGTATCCTCTTCAGCTCTTCGCATATCTGAGAGGTGTGTTTTCGCAGATTGTTCATTTTTCTTTCCATGTTAATCATCCATCCCGGTTTCCCACTACTTTTTCTTTCTTTATCCTCGTTCCTTTCTTTGGTGTGAATTGATTTCCATGCTTTTACAACAGAGTAAATTGAACAGTTGTATTCCCAAAGGTACTGGAGTGGGTCAATTAACGGGCTTGTTTTGATGAGCAATTTTGCAACGTATTGTAGTCGATCTATGTCTATTTTCTTGATGTAGCTTTTCTTTTTACCAAAGGTGTTTACATCTCGCTTATTCATAATCCCTATGTCTCTCACAATGTCATCATAGATACACTTGGCTGCTCGCGCTACTTGTGCAATCCAACTAAGATCTTCAATTGTCCAGTCAATGCTTTGTTGTTGTTCGCTTGTTCGATCTTCGGTTTCTATCTCTCTATTGTTTGGTCTGTGTTCACTGGTTTCTCTTACTTTCTCTTACTATTATTGTTATTATTATTATTGTTATTATTATTATTTTTATTATCATTATTGTTATTACTATTATTATTATTATTGTTATTATTATTATTATTATTGTTATTATTATTATTATTATTATTATTATTATTATGGCCTTTAAGCTCCCACGATTCTCCTAGCGCTCAGTGGTAGAACATCAGAGCTAGTAATCGGAAGATCGTACCTTCGACTCCTGCAAAGAAGCACTGTGATTCCTTCTGCATCGGCAAAACAAAAAGAAGATTGCATGACAGGAAGTCCGAGCATTTCAAAGGTCTTACACAAGTCGGCCACGCCTCTGCTGTTGCAGACCATACAATTTCTACCGGTCATAACATCAAATGGGACCATTTTGAAATCCTCGCAACTGGGAAGTCCGACATGCAATGTAAAATTAAAGAAACGCTATTAATAAGTGACTTAAAACCCTCTCTCAATGAAAACATTGGTAGTGAGAAGCTTTTTCTTTATTAATTTCTTCCGGAAGAATCGACTACCGGAAGTTACGATTTTGTTATCACACTTTTTAACTAGTCACCAGTTACTCGCTCTAGCTTTTTAAAATTCTGTGTAACAGTTTTAACCGTCACTTCTGGTGATGTATGCTGCAACATACGAAACGTCAAGTATAAAATGAAAATGTTTGTAACCGCTGTTTGTTTTCTTTTCCACTCGGATTTTTTCTGAGTATCCCCGAGTAAACATCTAAAAAATACACCTAGGAACCAATTGCTCTGTTGGACTCCCCGAGCTTGACCAACCTGGTAACGTATGACATATAACTTAAATCATTGATTTTTCACGGCATATGAAATATCATAAATTTGAACCGCCGAACGGACATGAAATGAAAGTTACAAAAATAATTTACAGATAGATACGCAAGTTGAACTTAAGTGGTTGCAAGCGAGCCTGAAAAACCCAGACTTGAAACGGGGTTCGAACTCATTCGAACCAGGATATTTCAGGCCTCTCCATCTGCCTGTAAATCCGGTGAAAAAAAATGATTATTTGAGTTCTATGTCGAATCGTAAATGATTTAAACCTAGGAGTCATATCATAACTGAGTAAAGTATGATCGTCCGGGTGAATGCAGTCCTAAGAAGGTCTGTTTTGGGTGACATTGACTGATGTTTTGACAACCTCAGCGGAAGTCCTTCTCAGGACTACACTCAATCGGACGACTGTACTTCACTAAGTTATAAGTTCAATGTTATACATTACCAGGTTGGTCAATTTCAAGACAGTCCAACAAAACAATAGTTCTGTGTCGTGACGTCATTATTTAGCGCTGATAAAATCTTCCTATGTTACTACTGACCATGCAAATCCGCATTCCCTCGACTACTAGCGAGTTTCTAACTTCACGTGGTGCTGCACTACTGGTCAGGAAGCACTGAGTGGTCTAATGGTTAGGATTACGAATGGATAGAGATGCGGTCGCAGGCTAGGTCAGAGGTGTTTAAGTTGTGTTTTTCTCCACATGGCCACGTTACAAAACCAAGCTTTTGTTTTCCGCACAACCAATGACTGACATCGATTATTTTTTCCATCTTGAAAGACCTGTCAATAACATTTAACAGGTGCCAAACTTTCAATACTAATATGATTCCTTCACCATGA
>NW_027179703.1:150000-152500 GCF_036669935.1 Montipora foliosa | reverse complement strand
GTTGGCTATTTACCATCTCATATCCAACGCGCGCTCATGGAATAATTGTTAAATATTCTTTTGAAGGTTAAAACCTTCAACGAGGCCGAAAGGGCAAATTTCCAATCGAACAAAAGAACGCTAAAATGGCGGCGATTTTGGAATAACGTATTTAATAGTTTCTTCGCTTACTGCATTGATTTTATTCAGTTGTTCCTCTATCTTTCTCTGTGCCATTTTTAGCTTCTCTCGATCCGTGTTTCTTCTGGGTGTGGCCTTGTAAATGCGGCTGAGTAAAAGAGGATATCTGAAAGGGAAAAACATAATGTCAAGTCGACATTAACTTATTCATAAAAATTTCCTCGAAAAGTAGAGGTTGGCGGGATGGCTAGATGCCTGGCTAAGTTAGGATTCGCTGCCTTTTTGGGTAACTTAAACAACCATAACGGCAGAAAATAATAGGTGTAATGCATAGTGCTTTTAATGCTAATTCGTTCTGCGCATCATATTTTATCAGGCAATGAAAAAATGGGAATCTTTAGGCGCGACCAGAGCCCTTTGCTTCGCCGACCACGTAACCAAAAGAAACGGAGGGCTCTGGGGACGAGAATAGTTTCATTATTCCACCAACGCACTGGCACAGTTTCTCTCGGAACCGATCCTTTCACCGATTACTTACTTCATGATCCTTTGTACAGGAGCCAGAATAAAAGAGTTCAAATCCATTTTGCGGCACTTGGGGTTTTCTCGACAAGTTACCTAAAGTAGAAAATACAAGCTACAGTTCATATCTAAACTCAAAGAAGAAAGTGTTTTTGTGCCAAAAGCAAGCTTTTTATTTCTCTCGGTAACTCGTATCGTTTGGTACTTAAGACTGATTTATTAATCGACAGCTTTTCACGCGCGCACACTTTTAGGAAATGTTTATTCGTGCCAAAAATTATTTAACGTGCTGAACATTCGGCGCCGATGGCTCGCGTGACTAAAAGCGCTGAAAACGCCACCGCACACTGGGAAAACTTGCTTACGCCAACAGTCAAGAATGAAACTTTGCTATATAAGCTCATAGATAGCTCGAAATCCCTTGATTATTTAAAAAAACTTGGTTTTAAGGTTTTAGAGAGGGAAGCGTTAACATAAAAATTCCTTTAAGTTAACATAAGAATTGAATTGTTGCAACTTATTAAAACGTTACATTAATCAAACTGTATTTAAAGAAAAGAAAAACAGCCATTTAAAAAATATATATTTAGCTTGCTTGTCCTTTATAAATTGGCTGAGTTAACCTGTAATACGGTATTTCTTATTTTTACGATTTAGCTCTAGAATATCAAGAATTGCATAACCATGAAACTAGTCTCACAAAGGAAAGGATAATCAAGGGATTTCGAGCTATCTATGAGCTTATATAGCAAAGTTTCATTCTTGACTGTTGGCGTAAGCAAGTTTTCCCAGTGTGCGGTGGCGTTTTCAGCGCTTTTAGTCACGCGAGCCATCGGCGCCGAATGTTCAGCACGTTAAATAATTTTTGGCACGAATAAACATTTCCTAAAAGTGTGCGCGCGTGAAAAGCTGTCGATTAATAAATCAGTCTTAAGTACCAAACGATACGAGTTACCGAGAGAAATAAAAAGCTTGCTTTTGGCACAAAAACACTTTCTTCTTTGAGTTTAGATATGAACTGTAGCTTGTATTTTCTACTTTAGGTAACTTGTCGAGAAAACCCCAAGTGCCGCAAAATGGATTTGAACTCTTTTATTCTGGCTCCTGTACAAAGGATCATGAAGTAAGTAATCGGTGAAAGGATCGGTTCCGAGAGAAACTGTGCCAGTGCGTTGGTGGAATAATGAAACTATTCTCGTCCCCAGAGCCCTCCGTTTCTTTTGGTTACGTGGTCGGCGAAGCAAAGGGCTCTGGTCGCGCCTAAAGATTCCCATTTTTTCATTGCCTGATAAAATATGATGCGCAGAACGAATTAGCATTAAAAGCACTATGCATTACACCTATTATTTTCTGCCGTTATGGTTGTTTAAGTTACCCAAAAAGGCAGCGAATCCTAACTTAGCCAGGCATCTAGCCATCCCGCCAACCTCTACTTTTCGAGGAAATTTTTATGAATAAGTTAATGTCGACTTGACATTATGTTTTTCCCTTTCAGATATCCTCTTTTACTCAGCCGCATTTACAAGGCCACACCCAGAAGAAACACGGATCGAGAGAAGCTAAAAATGGCACAGAGAAAGATAGAGGAACAACTGAATAAAATCAATGCAGTAAGCGAAGAAACTATTAAATACGTTATTCCAAAATCGCCGCCATTTTAGCGTTCTTTTGTTCGATTGGAAATTTGCCCTTTCGGCCTCGTTGAAGGTTTTAACCTTCAAAAGAATATTTAACAATTATTCCATGAGCGCGCGTTGGATATGAGATGGTAAATAGCCAACGAGGCGCGTAGCGCCGAGTTGGCTATAACCACTCTCATATCCAACAAGCACGAATGGAATAATTGTTTTATTAAATT
>NW_027179703.1:140000-142500 GCF_036669935.1 Montipora foliosa | reverse complement strand
ATTGGTTGTGCGGAAAACAAAAGCTTGGTTTTGTAACGTGGCCATGTGGAGAAAAACACAACTTAAACACCTCTGACCTAGCCTGCGACCGCATCTCTATCCATTCGTAATCCTAACCATTAGACCACTCAGTGCTTCCTGACCAGTAGTGGCAGCACCACGTGAAGTTAGAAACTCGCTAGTAGTCGAGGGAATGCGGATTTGCATGGTCAGTAGTAACATAGGAAGATTTTATCAGCGCTAAATAATGACGTCACGACACAGAACTATTGTTTTGTTGGACTGTCTTGAAATTGACCAACCTGGTAATGTATAACATTGAACTTATAACTTAGTGAAGTACAGTCGTCCGATTGAGTGTAGTCCTGAGAAGGACTTCCGCTGAGGTTGTCAAAACATCAGTCAATGTCACCCAAAACAGACCTTCTTAGGACTGCATTCACCCGGACGATCATACTTTACTCAGTTAATGATATGACTCCTAGGTTTAAATCATTTACGATTCGACATAGAACTCAAATAATCATTTTTTTTCACCGGATTTACAGGCAGATGGAGAGGCCTGAAATATCCTGGTTCGAATGAGTTCGAACCCCGTTTCAAGTCTGGGTTTTTCAGGCTCGCTTGCAACCACTTAAGTTCAACTTGCGTATCTATCTGTAAATTATTTTTGTAACTTTCATTTCATGTCCGTTCGGCGGTTCAAATTTATGATATTTCATATGCCGTGAAAAATCAATGATTTAAGTTATATGTCATACGTTACCAGGTTGGTCAAGCTCGGGGAGTCCAACAGAGCAATTGGTTCCTAGGTGTATTTTTTAGATGTTTACTCGGGGATACTCAGAAAAAATCCGAGTGGAAAAGAAAACAAACAGCGGTTACAAACATTTTCATTTTATACTTGACGTTTCGTATGTTGCAGCATACATCACCAGAAGTGACGGTTAAAACTGTTACACAGAATTTTAAAAAACTAGAGCGAGTAACTGGTGACTAGTTAAAAAGTGTGATAACAAAATCGTAAACTTCGGTAGTCGATTCTTCCGGAAGAAATTAATAAAGAAAAAGCTTCTCACTACCAATGTTTTCATTGAGAGAGGGTTTTAAGTCACTTATAATAGCGTTTCTTTAATTTTACATTGCATGTCGGACTTCCCAGTTGCGAGGATTTCAAAATGGTCCCATTTGATGTTATGACGGTAGAAATTGTATGGTCTGCAACAGCAGAGGCGTGGCCGACTTGTGTAAGAGCCTTTGAAATGCTCGGACTTCCTGTCATGCAATCTTCTTTTTGTTTTGCCGATGCAGAAGGAATCACAGTGCTTCTTTGCAGGAGTCGAAGGTACGATCTTCCGATTACTAGCTCTGATGTTCTACCACTGAGCGCTAGGAGAATCGTGGGAGCTTAAAGGCCATAATAATAATAATAATAATAATAATAATAATAATAATAATATAATAATAATAATAATAATAATAATAATAATAATAAAATAATAATAGTAATAACAATAATGATAATAATAATAATAATAATAACAATAATAATAATAACAATAATAGTAAGAGAAAGTAAGAGAAACCAGTGAACACAGACCAAACAATAGAGAGATAGAAACCGAAGATCGAACAAGCGAACAACAACAAAGCATTGACTGGACAATTGAAGATCTTAGTTGGATTGCACAAGTAGCGCGAGCAGCCAAGTGTATCTATGATGACATTGTGAGAAGACATAGGGATTATGAATAAGCGAGATGTAAACACCTTTGGTAAAAAGAAAAGCTACATCAAGAAAATAGACATAGATCGACTACAATACGTTGCAAAATTGCTCATCAAAACAAGCCCGTTAATTGACCCACTCCAGTACCTTTGGGAATACAACTGTTCAATTTACTCTGTTGTAAAAGCATGGAAATCAATTCACACCAAAGAAAGGAACGAGGATAAAGAAGAAAAAGTAGTGGGAAACCGGGATGGATGATTAACATGGAAAGAAAAATGAACAATCTGCGAAAACATACCTCTCAGATATGCGAAGAGCTGAAGAGGATACGTGACAATTGTGAACTTACGCCAAAAATGAAAGAAAAATCGATTCTGGATGATCAAAGAAATTAAAGGAAGAATAACCATCGCAAGCTTGACAACCTTAAAAGAAAAGAAGATTAATGCCATTCGAGCCCTGAAAAGACAGAAAGAAAGAAAGAAGACAGCTCATGAAAGATTCAAGACCAACCAGTGGTTCGATGTAGATGAAGGTTCGTTCTACAGCCATTTAAACAACATTATCATATCAACAGAAGCAAACCATCACCCACAATATACTGGTAAAGAAAAGCCCACTTCAACTAATCAAGATGCCACCCCCGCAACAATAACAACAAGAGAAGAATTCGAAGGGATTCTGGAGACCAATGTGGGAGAGTGCAAGCGAAGTACCTATTGAAGCAGATTGGATAAAGGATACTGAAACTGCCCTTAAACAGCACAT
>NW_027179703.1:112500-120000 GCF_036669935.1 Montipora foliosa | reverse complement strand
GTTTTCGTTGAGTGTTAAAAAAGGTTGACAGGCCTACACGACTCCCTTGTACGTGGTCTGGTTTCTGTTGCCTTTGTCATCATGTTGCTCTCTTGAGTACGTGATATTTGAATGGACGCCTCTTTTAGGCGGTTCCTGTAGGATTCATTCAGCAATGGTTTTTGCCCTATGATGTTCTCTACACTGCTGTGTGATACGTTTTCTTCCAAGAAGATAGTTGGTCTCGAAAATAATGTTTTTTGTTTCTTGGTGTTGATTTTCTCAGCAGTAATGTGAATGCGACCTTATGGCCTCTGGCTTTTGCGCCAATTTAATTCTGGGCTCGACCGATATGTTTATCGGCGGTAGAAGCGAGTGATCTTCTGGTTTTAAACGTTTGACCCGGGCCCGGGTTCATTTTGTTTTTGAACGCCTGTTACATTGTGCCCCGTAACAGTGAGATAGCTGGCTTTTTTTAGGCCTTGTTTGCCTTTCTTCTGCGTTTCTTCGCAGATCGTTATGCTCTTTGGAGGCGTTGTTTTCTTAAATTGTTTCACTCGGTTTTCTGACTTCTTCAGCATGTTTTGGTTTGTGGCCATGGTCTGTAACTATCCTCCTGGAACTTCACGAGTTAATTCGTTCTCGTCGATGCTCTTTTGATATTTGATGTCAATGTCTTTAGGTCGCTTCTTTGTCGAGGCATTAAGATAACCCGACTCTAGATGGAGGTTCTCTGACATTACATTCGGTTAGGCAAGACCGCGGTTTCGATCCTATCATGTGGATCTCATCAGTTGCCGATAGCTTGATTTAATGAATCCTACAGGAACCGCCTAAAAGAGGCGTCCATTCAAATATGTACTCAAGAGAGCAACATGATGACAAAGGCAACAGAAACCAGACCACGTACAAGGGAGTCGTGTAGGCCTGTCAACCTTTTTTAACACTCGTGAGGGTATAGAACACTGGAATTCGAGGCGGATCTGGTGTTTGGTTAAACCATTTAGCCGTCATTTCATCTATGCACCCTGCTTGGCGAAGGGAGTTAATGAGGTGTTTAACTCGCTGGAATGTATCTCCAACCATTTGTTTGTCTAGTGGCTGATAGTTATTTCTATCATCCAGTTGTATCTGTCCCTCAGTAATTTTGTTTTCTCTGTTCATAACGACGGTTGTTGTGCCTTTATCTTCTTTTTTGAGAATAATTTCTTTGTTGTTAATAAGCTCCTTGAGAGCTCGTTCCTCGCCGGGTGGCAGATTATTTTTAGGTTTAACCAGTGGAGTTCCGCAAGCTTTATCTTGACTTCTTCTAAGTAAGTCTCAAGAGCAACTGACCGTTGAATCGGTGGAATCCAACTGGATTTCACGTGAAATGGATGTTGCTCAGTATTTTGGTCATGATAGATATATTGAAGGAGCATCCTTCTGGCAAATTGGTTGAAGTCTGAAATTAGCTGGCGCCTTATCTGGTTTTCTTTCATGACAGGTGTTGGAATGAATTTCAAACCTCGAGAGAGTAAATTGATCTGCTCTGCAGTCAATTGTGTGTCTGAGAGGTTTTTGATGTGTTGTTTGCCTAACTCTATAGTCTCACAAAAACATAGATAATGAATCAAGATTTCACTGTTAAAAAAAGCAATATTTGTCTAAAAAAAAAATTCGTGCAGGGGGTTTCACCTGGAAAAAAAATTCCTGCACAAGCAGTGCGCGAAAAAAAAAATTCGTACAAGCTGAAAATCCCCCACCCCCCCCCCATCACTTTTCTAATGGTCCGTCCCTAAATAACTTGTATTGTTTTCATGTAAAGAACCCCCCCAAAACTTGTTGCATTATGGGATATTGCAATTTCACATTTGATTAAAATAGATTATTGCAAAGCGTTGTGGGATTGAACGCTAAAATGTCTGTCTTTATCCGCATATTTATCCCATAATGCTTTGGGTGGTACATCGTGACGTCAATTAAAAAGAGTGCTATTGTTCATCAATGTGACGAACGATTAGTGATACCTCTCGTCTAAATTCCCTAACACCACCTAACCCGTGCGAAACAGCAATAGAAAAACATGACACAGTATTTGCTATCGTGTGCTAACTGGAGGCCGCACGTTTATTGAGACACACTAAAGCAACAATTACAAACACAGTCATAGGTGCATAAGGCAAAAAACAGAACCTGGGGAAGAACTAACGAGCATCCATAGGATGAAAAAACCTCACCGCGCTCGTTGCAGCAAATACTGAGGAAAAACCCCGGCCCTATGGATAGAACTCCCCCGACCTGCCGGGCACGGTGTTAAAGAAAAACAATACAAATAATTTAGATCCCTAGAGATCGTGTGACCAACAGACGAGAATTAAAATCGTCTTTAACGTAGCCATCTTTGGCGTTTTCGCTCGCCCAACGACCATGACGCTTGAATAGTCTATCAGGAATTCCAGCACAAGCTGCTGAGGTGGCTCCTCCAGCTCGTAGGCTATGAAGACTGAGCTTTGAAACGTCTGTTAAACCTTTAAAAGCGTCCTTTACAAGTTCGCGAGCTCTCGTATAGCTAATCCCTTGGCTCCGGACCATCTCTTTCGAACGAGGAGTAGCAAGGGCTCTGAAGAGAGGTAAATCTTCGGAGAGGTCGATCTGCGCAGCTGAGATGTACTCTTCCAAGGCCTTATAACAGGACAAGTCGGTAGGTCTGACCTTGCGATAACGATCCACGCCCTGTCACGGAAGTGATCAGTTTACGACGATTCATCCGCTTTAGATCCAAGAACTGTGCTCTTCACCAGGGAGGCAGTGGGTTGGAGATGCTCGGGGGTTGAGGAAAAGAATTCCTACCACATTTCCGACTGGAACACATCTGCAAAAAGACAAGAACTAACCGACAAGAAAAGAAAGACAAAGAAGATAGGCCATTCGTCTATATTATTTAATGAATTGAGATTAGAAACTGATAAACAGCAATAAAAGTAAATAGTAAATCCAACACAGGATTTTACAAACAAATACACAGTCATGGGTACAGATAGCCCCACGTCTGACAAAGGGCACAGGTGGACCCTGAATCACAAATTCAAAACATGTTATAGAAACACAAACTAAGCGACACTTCAAATTCGCTCGCAACTCCCTAAATGCTGGGCACAGATTGTCCCGAGTCCGGTAGGGGGCACAGATTGTCCCTTAATCCCAAATTTAAAAAACATGCCAAATAAACACAAACTATTTGACACCGTAAATTAACTCGCAACTCCATGAAAGCTGGGCACAGATGGTCCCATGCTCGAGGGCACAGATAGTCCCAAAAATCTCTTGGCACAAAAAAGGCCAATACATATTCTCCATATTCTACCAAAATGACAGATCAATTGCGAAACATAAGCACGCATTCAGAAAATATATGACTATATAAAACCACTAGCAGCGAAAAGTTTACTAATTGAACTCCATAAAGACTATTAAATGAATTGAGATTAGAAACTGATAAACAGCAATAAAAGTAAATAGTAAATCCAACACAGGATTTTACAAATAAATCCACAGTCATGGGTACAGATAGCCCCACGTCTGACAAAGGGCACAGGTGGTCCCTGAATCACAAATTCAAAACATGTTATAGAAACACAAACTAAGCGACACTTCAAATTCGCTCGCAACTCCCTAAATGCTGGGCACAGATAGTCCCGAGTCCGGTAGGGGGCACAGATTGTCCCTTAATCCCAAATTTAAAAAGCATGTCAAATAAACACAAACTATTTGACACCGTAAATTAACTCGCAACTCCATGAAAGCTGGGCACAGATGGTCCCATGCTCGAGGGCACAGATAGTCCCAAAAATCTCTTGGCACAAAAAAGGCCAATACATATTCTCCATATTCTACCAAAATGACAGATCAATTGCGAAAACATAAGCACGCATTCAGAAAATATATGATAATAATAAACACAAACTATTTGACACCGTAAATTAACTCGCAACTCCATGAAAGCTGGGCACAGATGGTCCCATGCTCGAGGGCACAGATAGTCCCAAAAATCTCTTGGCACAAAAAAGGCCAATACATATTCTCCATATTCTACCAAAATGACAGATCAATTGCAAAACAAAAGCACGCATTCAGAAAATATATGAATATATAAAACCACTAGCAGCGAAAAGTTTACTAAATAAACTCCATAAAGACTCAGCACACGCGACTGGACGCAAATCAACTACTTCTCAGTAACGCTAACATCGAGAACTAAAAGAAAGAAAAACAGACAAATTAGCAAAGAAAATCAAGAGTAAGTGCCTCCAGCGAGAACACCAAGATGACTAATCTGCATAAAACACCTTCTTAAATACTCTTACCGAATCGCTTGATAGTTCATAACGACGAGAGCATATTTTTCCGCTAATTATTCAAAACGCGGAAAAATTCATCTCTCGTCTAAATTCCCTAACACCACCTAACCCGTGCGAAACAACAATAGAAAAACATGACACAGTATTTGCTATCGTGTGCTAACTGGAGGCCGCACAGCCCCAAGAGTACAAAGAAAGAAAAAATACAGCACGCAAAAGAAAAATGAAAAATACCTAACAATCGAAGTAGACTCTCAAAGCAATCATCCTGAAGTTCAAGTTTTCGTTTCCAAACACGCTATTACAACTGCCGGAAATGTACGCTTCTTTGAAAGAGGGAAGTTCCATCCAATCGACAATGAGAGATGCAAAACGTTCTCCATCTGGACAAATCATCGGCCAAAAGGGGGCGGAATGCCACAAAGGAACAATAAGAGAACCTGAAACTTTACAGTTACTCATATGATGTAAGACACGCAAAATAAGACAGATAGGCGGACAGGGATAATTATTCTCCCCGTGCCAATTCATAACAAAAGCATCTATGCCTTTAGAACCTGGATTCCAAAATATTGACTTGAAACGAGGGAGTTTGGCATTCACATGATTTGCGAAACGATTCTACAAAATGAGGACCCCAAACTGAGTCAATGTGGTGAAACGAAAGTGGAGAAAGGCCCCAGTCGTCTGAATCAAAAATACGACTGAGAAAATCAGCCTGATCATTCTGCGATCTTGGGATCCATTCCATTTCGATCGAAATGCCATGACTACAGCAGATACTAAATATAGACAAAGCTTCGGACTGCAAATGACCTTTACTACTTCCAGACGAAATAATCCGAGGTACATTTTCATTGTCCGTAAACCATTTAACCGGGTTAAACCTGAAAGCTGGTTTACCAAAGAAAGCAGAACAAACTTGACTGCCAAAATCTCTCTAAAAGTAGAGCTAGACCGCATTAAGAGGGGCTAAAATGAGTGCACCGTCGGCTTCCTGGGAGAGTACTCTCCAGAGAGCAAAGGAACCTCCAACGTTAAATAACGTGTACTTTTACCTTTACCTTACCTCGTGGGACCAAACACCTGACACTAAATCCAAGCCGCACTGCACGAAATAACCACCAAGACCAGAGTCACTGGCATCGGAGTAAATAACACCAACTGCGCTTGATTTAGGAGACATAACCTTGCCATTAATAGAGTCAATATTGTTCAACCGAAAGGAAAATTCATAACGAGCCTCAGGAAAGACGTGCAAGGGCTGATCCCAAGAGGATCTACATTCAATCGCTCCATAGCAGTTTCTTGTAAACAACCTGGTAATATTGCCTGCTGCACAAGCCATAGAAATAATTTGCCCTGTAAGTGAAGCAAGATCTCTGCCTAATAATTTGGTTATTTTTGGAGACAAGAAACGAGGGAAGATTTGAGCTTATGGATGCGAAACTCAGGAATTTGAATTAAACCTTCGCCAAAATCTAAAATAGATCCCAGGAAAACTAACCTCTGAGAAGGTTCCCAAATTGATCTGTCGTCGTTAACTGTGAAACCAGATGAAGCAAGATCATGACGAACTGAATCGCTGAGAATTCTGGAACGTTCTACAGACATATTGCCTCCAATACCGTCATCGAGATACATTAAAATAAGATGTCCACGACCTCTCCAGTATTTCACCAATGGATGAACTACTTTGGTGAAGACATAAGAAGCTGAAGTCAAACCAAAAGGCAAAACCTTAAATTCGTAAAATTTCATACCTCCATCAGAAGAAGGCCACTTAAACGACAAAAATTTCCTGTGTTCCTCACAGATATCAATGTGGTGATAGGCTGACTTGAGATCAAACGAAAAAACAGACATCACCGGAAGAAACATTTGAAGAACTGTTCTCAATTATTCGTACTTGACAGACTTCTTAACGATAAATTTGTTAAGAAAAGATAAATCCAAAATAAGGCTCGGTTTGCCTGACGACTGGCCAGCGACGTGTAAGAACTAAAAGAAAGAAAAACAGACAAATTAGCAAAGAAAATCAAGAGTAAGTGCCTCCAGCGAGAACACCAAGATGACTAATCTGCATAAAACACCTTCTTAAATACTCTTACCGAATCCCTTGATAGTTCATAACGACGAGAGCATATTTTTCCGCTAATTATTCAAAACGCGGAAAAATTCATTTCTTGGGGGAAGAAAACGCTCGGTTATGAGTTTTTCGGCACTATTGTGTGCGGAGTGCCGTCCGGTGCAATATTGGGATACTGCTACAGCTGACCAAATTCAGTTCAGTCTGGGGAGACAGGGTGTAAAACACAACCTTTAGTCAGAAATTTAAAGAAAACGACAAAACTTTTTGAGATTACAAGACATATTTCGACAGAAACTTCTGTCATCTTCAGTTGATTAATGTACAAAGCGTTAATTTATAAGTAGGAAAAAGTGCTAATTATGCCAGTAACAACGGAATGTACATAAAACGTGACAATGTGAGAATTAATTAAAAGGATGGTTTTAGATTTACGTGATGCAATTGTTGATTAAGAGAAGGTTGTTCCTTTTGAATATGAAAAGCCTCTTTTCTCTTGAGTTGAAAAGTTGTAGAGGCGTAATCTAAAATATGGAAACAGTCCCCTAAAGACAGGGCGCGACAATGTTCCGAATTCTGTAGGTGTTTGAAAATGTGAGAGGGGCCCTATCACTGTTATGTCGGCGAAACAACGCGGCATTTTTCCACACGCATGCGTGAGCACTTAGTCAGTGATAGGGCCTCTCTCATCTTCAAACACCTACAGAATTCTGAACATTGTCGCGCCCTGTCTTCAGGGGACTGTTTCCATATTTTAGATCACGCCTCTACGACTTTCCAACTCAAGAGAAAAGAGGCTTTTCATATTCAAAGAGAACAACCTTCTCTTAATCAACAATTGCTTCACGCAAATCTAAAACTATCCTTTTAATTAATTCTCACATTGTCACGTTTTATGTACATTCCGTTGTTACTGGCATAATTAGCACTTTTTCCTACTTATAAATTCAACTTAACGCCTTGTACATTAACCAACTGAAGATGACAGAAGTTTCTGTCCAAACATGTCTTGTAATCTCAAAAAGTTTTGTTTTCTTTAAATTTCTGACTTGCCTGCTGATATCAAGATCCTTTACAACCTTTAGTCCTTTC
>NW_027179703.1:95000-102500 GCF_036669935.1 Montipora foliosa | reverse complement strand
CACCGCGGTAACTTCATCACGGCGCCCTCTGAATCTGATGTAACTTTCGATTTTGCTCTTTTACTGGTGCAGCCAAAAGTACATCAGCAAAATCTCCCAGAATGTTTGTCGGTGATCGTACCTTTTTATATTCGGGGTTAAAAATTAATGTTGTTTTCGTGTCATAAATGTTGTTGCTGATGGCAAAATATTGGCATGTACTAAAACCCGAAACACCAAAACGAAACCATCGGAACGAAACCACCGAAACAACCGAAACCGTCGAAACCATCGAAACACCGGAACAAAACTTGCGAAACAACCGAAACAGCTATCGAAACAGCCAAAATGACTATGCAGATCACGAGATTTTCTGAAATTCTTTCACTCGTGATGTAGTTTCACTGTAAGTAAAATTAGTCATTTTGTTCAAACTTTAAGTTGTTCCCTTCTCCACAAGCACACAACAGACTTGGTAAATTCAGTCTCCACCATTAACTATCTCTTCGAAATGCAAGTACATTTCAATAATACAATAATTTACAAATGCATTAACATTCTTTTATCATAACTTTGTCGTCACGTCGTATTTTTGTTTGTTGCCTTGGTCTTTGCACTATTCCAACCTCGTTTTCACTTTGCTCGCCGTGTGCGCATCATTGCTTGACATAGTTAATAAAGGAAAAATAATGAAATGAAAGAATCTTCTGGTGTGCTTAGGGAATCGGCAAAGATTGTGAATAAAGAGCAACTGAATCAGGAAACTTGAAGGAAACCATTCGAGAAATTATTATAAGCGACAATCAGCCCGGAGGTCAAATTTTATACTGCAATCGAGTCCGTTTCGATGATTTTTTTCAAGTTTTTATAGCTGTTTCGTGTGTTCCGGTGGTTTCGTTTCGATGGTTTTGTTCTGTTGTTTCGGTGGTTTTGTTCCAGTGTTTCGATGGTTTCGGCGGTTCCGGTTGTTTCAGTGGTTTCGTTCCGATGGTTTCGTTTCGGTGTTTCGGGTTTTAGTACATGCCCAAAATATTTTATTCTCGATCGACTGTCCAGAAAACTTCCTTCTGCTCTTCCCAAAAACTTTGTACCACTATTTATTTACTTTTGCATCAATATTTGTTTCGCATAAAGCAAGCTAACAAAATCAGTTCCTTGCTTGGTCCGCATTTGTTAGCGTTAAAATAGAATTTTCGGTCCAATGCTTCTGTTTTCAGGGGTATATTGTTTTTGGTCTCCCATTCAGATACTAACCCCGCCGAATAGGGCTTGACTTCAGCGAACTACATGTATTGTAGCTGTCAGATGGCTCAGAGGGCACGCTTAAACTTGTGGTGAAAAGAAGTTGTGAGGGAACTTGAAAATTATCAACACGTCAGTCCAGAAGCCAACGTTTCTCGCTTCTCTTTTATTTGTTATTCTTCAGAGACTGGAATGCTGTAGTTCAATACCACACAATTCAGTGCCTTCTGATTTTCTGTAACACGTACCACAGGCAACCCAGTGTATGCTTCACGGAAGCATCTCGTTATTATTCCTTCAACTTTCTTTTCATAAAATGTTTCCAGTTCTTCCTGAGCTATCCAGAGAAGAGTTGAGTTTGCATCATTTGAGTCGTTCTCAGATCTTTGTTTTGCTTTGTTATATTTGTTTTGGAGGTTCATTTCTCTTTCTTTTATTATTTTGCTCTTTCTTTTTGAATGTTGTATGGAAAAATTTCTTATATTATATTTCAGCCAATCCCAGACACAGCGATAGTCCGAAAGCTCTCTGCGACCTTCCTCTACCCAGGCAGGGATCATTTTTGAGATTGTTTCCACATAAACATCATCATCCAACATACTACAATTCATTTTCCAATAGCCTGGGCCTGGTGCGCTATTATCTAAGAAAGCAAGTTCTAAGCAAATTGCGAAATGATCAGTTTTGATTGCTGGGATTATTTTCACTGTTTTGACACAGTCATGCAAATTGTTAGAAATCATCCAATAATCAAGACGACAGAAGATTTTTTGACGTTGTTGACTCCATGTAAAGCTCTTAACTCCAGGATTCTTAATTCTCCATATATCTATTAGGTCTAATTCATTCTGTAAACAATCAATGCTTGATATAACGGCTTTTCTGGGAGTTAAAATGTCACCCTTTTTATCCAGAGCGGGGTCCAAAGGGCAATTCCAATCCCCTCCGATAATGGTATTCTCTTCAGAATCTAAATTTTCATTTTGTAACAAATTTAATAGATTTGTGAAAAAAGGTGTAAGCTCTGTATTTCATGTTCTATTGTTAAATGTGTTTCTTGCAAAAAAATAAAATCTGCATTCCGTTTTCGGCACCAAGTGAAAATGGCTCTTCTCTTTTTAAAATTGCTTAATTAAGCCTCTCACATTTACGGATAATAATTTGACTGACTCACTCATCCAAATTGTTTACATAGCCTGAACTGCAGAAGAGATATATCCAATCCCTGATTTGTCGTTGATAGGTGAATAAGGTAATTAAAGGTACGGTCATCAAGTTTAGAGGTAAAATTACCTTTGTTAGCACAAATAAACAAAACTTCACATGCAAGCTAGACCTGATCAAAAAGCGAAATCTGCTTATGTACACTGAAAAAACAGCACGACAACAATTTCTAAACCAAACATTTGAACAACAACAAATACCAGCCAAACTTACGCTTACACTTAAACTAGTAGGATGTACACAAAACACAAAAACAAACATTCGACAGTTTATTCGGAGCGTCTCTGCAGCCGTGCTTTAGTTCTCCCCCACCAAGAACTTACATAATTGAACCATATAATGGGAGATTGTTTGTTTCAATTCCTCTGTATACCTGCCCATTAATTATCAGCCTGTCCACTTTAAAGAAGGCGGTGTTCTTTTCTTGCTTGGCCTTTTTAAGTACCAGATATAGAGTTTTGTGAATGCCTTCGATTTCTTTGGGGTAGTCGTTGGCAATTGCGGTGCTGGAACCCTTTAAATTTTTAATAAAGGACCAGACAAATTCTTTATCTTTAAAAAAACTGAATCTAGCAATTATCGGTCTCGGCTTGTTGCTCTGTCTCACGGGTAACCGATGGATTCGCTCGAAGCGAATTACGTTGACATCATTCTGTGGGATTTTCAAGTTTTCATTCAGAAATTTCTTGACAACAGCTTCTGTGTTCTCATCAGCAGTCTCCTGGACATTAAATATTTTAATATTTTCCCTCCTAGAGTAAGATTCTAACCTGATTGACCGGCGCTTCCAATAGTCGAGCTCTTCTTTAAGCGACGTAAGCTCATTCTCGAGACGTTCCATGTTGGAACAGGCATAGATTACTGTAGCTTTCAAATCTGTGATTTCCTTTTGAGCGAACTCAGTGCTAACTTTTAGGTCTTGGCTTTCTTTTTCCAGCAAGGATACTTTATCTTTGAGTGCCTCTAGCTCAGTCAATGAGTGAAGGATCTTGTCTAGTTTGGGGTTAACTTCTGCGAATTTAGCTTCGCAGCAATGTCCGCTGGAATCTTCCTCTTGTAATAAGTCTTCATCGGTTTGCGAACCACTTTCCCGCAGTCTTTTTCGGCATTCAGATTGAGCTTTTTTATGTTTACTCATTATTGAGCGGGAGATGACTAAAAGGGCCAAAAAAAGTTACATCTTTCGTCAAATTACAAAGCTTTCTATCAGGAGCTCACAGAAACACGTCCACCTCATGCGAGGTCCCAGTCCCAGTCCTTTACACCCAGACTTCAAAAGGGAGAATCTCTAACCTGATAAAGAGCTCTGGTGTTGCTTTGAAGTCTTTACACCCAGACTTCAAAGCAACACCAGAGCTCTTTATCAGGTTAGAGATTCTCCCTTTTATTATATGGACAGGAATGTTTTACCAGGAACTAAAACACTCCTAAAATCAATACGACCATTGCATCCTGGAACCGAGTGGCATATAATTTGTATGTAACGCGAGTGGTCATATTAAGCAACGATGTCACGATTGCCAACTTTTTTTGTTTGTAGTAATACCCACTATTATTTTCTGCTTTTCAATCTCTGCGTGATTTTGCTAATTGTAATTGTTAATTGTTTAAATGTAATGCACTACTACTCTATAGTGCTTTGAATCCTGTAAACTGGATTTGAAGCCTTACAGTGTATTACATTTCAAGGCAAATGTGTTGTTTTATGTATTCTTCACAGTACTGTCCAATCCCAGCGATATCATACCCTCAGCTAGAAAATGAATTGTTCTGCAACATATTTTACTTGCGACATTTGTGCGACACAGACAAGTTTCCTGACTGGCCAATCTGTGTAGTTGCCCTGTAGTGGGCCAATAATTATAGTGATCAATATTGTTAAACCTGGTTGGCAGCTGCTGTAGTGGGTCAATATAGTGTTCAATATTGTTAAACCTGGTTGACACCTGCTATGGCAACGCAAAGGCAGACATAAAGACGAATCAGAAGGGAATACTCGTGTGAACTTCCGTAACTCAAATGCTGGCGCCAAAGCAAGAGAGAGAGAGAGAATTCAACCTATCGCACTTGCATTCACGCCTGCGTATTCGCAATTATGAGTGCAAGGTAACAATATCAGTTCGGTGCCACCGCAGTTGAAGTTAAAAACAAGGTAGCGTCAGCTGCGCTGCCATTTTGAAGAGTGACTCCAACTGCACCTGTGCATCTTATCTTCCTTACTTTAAATTTACGATCTACTTTTGAACGTTGCTTTCGTGTTGCATGTGCAATGACCTGGGTTTATCTGCCTTATTCTGCCAATAACAGAAACCTAGAACACAAACCCTCGAAATTTCTGCTTGTACATCCACATCTACATCTGGCAATAACACTTAATGAAAGGGAAGCAATTTTTTTTACCCCAAGCTTTTATAATCCCGCAATCTGCCTCTGCTCGCGTCAACTTTCTCTTATTGCGATAGCCAATCAGAAATGCTCATTTTGAGAACTAAACCAATCAAATTGTGAGAAAGTTATAGACAATGCTTGCTCTGTCTTTGTGTCACGATCTTGGTCACTCTCTGAAGCAGAGATGTGGTTCCAATGTGGTTCAGCGTTGTCTGCGCCTCGTTAGACAACGCTGAAGCACATTCAATTTGTTAGATCGCTTTCCAGCCGGGATCCTCTTAGTACTAAGGTCATCCCCACATGTGAACAATTGTGTACACTTTATAGAGCAATGGAAATGATGTGATTCTGTTGTCAACTTTCTTGATGGTTTTAAATGTTTGTTTAATTGTAGGACATGTTTGAGAAGGTGAACAAGGTTTACGAGTTCCTGTGCTCCAAAGACTCGTGAAAAGTCCAGGGTCCCGACCCACACAACATTGTACTTATTCTCAAAGCTCAGTCCATTCTCTTCAAGCGATACAAGGAAGGTATGAGAAAAGAAAGTTAACCCAACGACAACAGCAACAGTCTCAAACGTTTCTTCAAAATATAACTTTGCGCAATCATCTACCGTCTCCTTTTAGTTGTACAACAGGGAGTTTACGAAGCGATGACGGTTACGGCAACCACAACGCCAGAAAACAATCATTTCATTGGTTGAAAGAGGGAAAATGATCGTACTGCATGTGTGGCTTGCATTTCGGTACAGTGTCTCATTATGCGACAAAGCAACAACGTGAAAAGACGAGTCCTTGGTGTTTTGCTGATTTTACGCAAAACATTGCACTGTAATGCATGCCGCCCATGCAGTACGATTGTTCTATTATTTAACCAATCCCCAAATTTCACATTACGTCGCTAAATTTGTGCCCCAAACTAATCCTTTAATGTTTTGCGAAGACTAAAGGATTATTTTTGTTTCGGTGAAAAGATGTGAGTGGAAACCGGAAATTAGATTGTTTTCGTGGGGTTTGCCATTGTCTTGCTGTCGTCGTGGTCGTCTTAAACTTTAAAACCTTTAAAACTCTCCTTTATGCCTAGTAGCTTCGAATTGAGCATGAAATGGGCGAAATATTTGTGTCTCATTGTTGTTGAATTATATTATCCATATTTTTATATGATTCGTCTACTCTTGTAGAGCTGCAGCCATACAAGTATGCAGGATATCCTATGTTGATAAAAACAATCAGGATGGAAACGGAAGGTGGCAGTGTGTTCTCCAAAGATGCCCCTCTGTTAGCCACTACCAGTGAACTGGCTTTTCACACCATCAACTGCTCTGCGCTTAATGCAGAAGAACTCCGCAGAGAAAGCGGGATGGAGGTACGGAGTCACGAGATACTAAGCAAATCCCGCAAGTTCCTATGGCTTCCATTCTTGCCTCCCAATCCACTTATGTCCAGAATTGCAGGCAATCAAAAGAAATGACGAAAGAGAGAAGTGACCCTCGCATCGCTGGCCAATTTAAGCATGTGTTTCTAAAAAAAATGTGTACCAAAAATAACGAAAAAAACAACAAATTATGGCAAGGAAAAGCAAATAATATTCGGACAGGAATAAGCAACAATAGCTTGATGAAGTAGGAATGGGGACCCAATCAGTAATATTTTTGGGGGAGGGGGTGGGAGGTTGAAGTTCCTCTCCTGGAGGGATACGAGTATCACAAAGAATGGATGGCAAATTGCTTGCCTGGCCTTAAACAAGAAACCTTGGAATACACCAATGTTCCGTTGCGAGAGCGGTTGGTTCGACATACCAACACAAGGCATAAAAACCTAAGGAAAAAATTAATGCACCTAATGCATTTATCAATGCCAAGGTTGAAGCCCTAAATTGTTGTTGAGGAATGAGGGAGTGAGCTACTGTCGGGAAGTTGACGTAACGACCCTTTCCTTTGGGGTGGATTTTGACACATAACTTTGCTTTGCCTCAGGGTCGAACAATTTGACACGGCCATCATTTTGGAAGATGGAGGAAACCTTTTGGCGGGTATTTGATATTTAGTAGGTTCTGAGGGGTATGGAACTTGACGCTGGCTTCCATTAAAATGTCAAGTTTCACCGGGTGCCACATTTATATACAGTCATGTAGCATTTTCACCTCGCCAGTCTAACACAACTTCATGTATTTATCATGTGTCCTACCTGACTGTGATGGATCCATTCTAGTCACAACTGTCTTTCTATCAAAAAAGGGTCTCTTTGAAAGACCGGTTTTTGAAAATTGTTTTTTGTAGGCGTTGCAAGAAGCATACAGTCGCTGCTTAGCTGAAGTAAGTGCGTTTACAGAGCCGGGCGGTGTACCAATTCAGGTGAGATTCGTTTTGTTTCAGTTTCACTGGGGCATGAATGCTTTCACGACAGGGCATAGGAAATCGTCTGAAATCGAGTGCATTTTCGTGATTTATGGGCAGGAATGATTTTGGGAAGAGTGCAGTAGGCCCTTTCCAAGTTCATGTCTGCCTCCTCTTTAAAGTGAGTCTAAGTGTGAAGTTTTTCTTATGAAAATTAGTTTTCAATAAGTATGTGAAGTAGAACTAATTACCATCACAAAAACTTTGCACTAATAGACTCGCATTGAAGAGGAGGCAGACATAAACTCTGGAAATTTCCTATATGAGAACTT
>NW_027179703.1:77500-87500 GCF_036669935.1 Montipora foliosa | reverse complement strand
CCTTTTCTCTTAAACGAGCACGGTGACCCCCACTTTTTATTTTATAAATTCAATGAGAACAATATCCGCAATAACTGAGAAAAAATTTGGCAGAAATCTATAGCTACTTTTTTGGCAAATGAAATAAATGCTACAGATAGAGACGTAACGGGCCCAGCAGAGCAAGTCCAAATTATGTTTCCTTTAAAGGATAAAAATATCAATTAATAATGCAGGGTATTTGAAGCCATTTTTTCTGGGACGTAGATGAATAAGCAATCAAAGAAAGTCGAACTCTGTGTGATATAGCACGCCGCATTGAAAAATAATCGATCTTGTTTGTTGTGCACTGAGATAACCAAAAGTCACCTAAATAACCATATTTGTCAGCATCGTGGCATGAAAACAAGCACGGTGACCCCCTCTTTTTATTACCTTTTTAACATCTCCTTGTACTGTAATGTCATCATACCAAGTTTCATCGGAAATCTATGACGGGTTCTTTTACCCGGGAATCACCTTAATTACAATTGAAACCAGTTTATCATGCTGATTTCACGCTACATACTAGATCCCGCAAAGATAGACATAACTCCCACGTAATTTCCATTCAAACAACCAGTTCCAAGACATACTACCCCTATAGCTATGTCACCTGTTGAATTTATTTGCAATTGTAAACATTAAGCGATTTTCACCAGCTAGTACATTATCTGCGTTGTTATGAATGAGCAACTGTCTGCAGAAACATTTACTTGTTTTGTTTCGTACTTGGCAAATTAAAACATAGGCGCTCGAGAGGCGCATGTGACTACTCCAGAGATGTGCAAGGGGAAAAGAAGTAGAATATTCTGTCATGTGAATAGGCGTGGCAGAATTGTGGGAATTGATTCACCACAGCTTCCATATCGATAGTTTTTCGACCATTGAAAAATTTACGTGCGATGGATCATTTTCACTGTCACCTCCAATTCTCAGATCTGTGCGGTACATCGTTTCTGAGCTCTTTGTCGAAGCGTTGAAATCACACAACTTTTACTTGCGTACATGTAGGTGGATCAAAGTGGACTTTACTTTGCCTTGAAAACGCTTACTTTTCGCTCATGAGATAAAATGTATGAACACATCTCCTAATGTACTAGTACTTGAAAGGCTCAAACTGCTTAGATTCATAGGGATAGATATTTTTTCAATCAAATACAGTGGAAGCCCGCCTAACGGCCATACATTCTCCTATAGAAAACCCTCGTTAATGCGGTCACCCGTTAATACGGCCAACGGCCACATTTTCATTCCCAAACAGTAGAGTCCTCTATAATTTCATCCTGGCGTTAACTCGGCCACTCGCGCCAAACGCCTGTGACATGTTAATTTCATTGAACTTCGTTAGTTTAATACCGCTGTAATTGAACAGCCGATTTACTTTACAAAGTACTGTCAGCAACACTCCTCCCTGTTTTCATTACAAACATGATCTTGACACTACTGTAAAATCCAGTAAGGCAAATCAGGAAGGGATAAAGTCTTTGTGCTTTCATCAAAAACACGATTGATACTTAAGTCTTTCGGTTAGGTAATTACGGCGGCTTCCATTTTTTAGAAGCGTAGTAAGCTGGGCCTGTTCTTGTTTTGATTTTAGGCTCAGAACGTACAGTACACCTAACAATTTTATGCGTTTTAAATACTGTGCGAAGTTTCAAGTATTTTATACAATTACTGTACGTACGTTCCTGTTGTTTATTAAAGAGAAAAGTTTTTCTGGAAGTGCAAATGCGATATTTGTCCTTAAGGCCCTTTTAGTCATGAATTTCACCCTACCCCCGGTAATACGGCCACCCCGTTAATACGGCCAATTTTTTTTCGGCCCGTTGATGACCGTATTAACGGGGTTCCACAGTAGCTTGGTATCATGGTGTCACCATGATAAGCTACGTAAGGTGCCAATTAGGAAATTCGAAATACTGTATTTTCGAAACGAAAGACGTCATGGAACTGGAAAATTGGAAAAAGATTTATTTTTCGGGTATCTTCAAACTCCTATAAATGACAGTTCAGAACACCTTGCTAATTTGATGATCTCACAGTGAAACCATCTATAGTTTGACAATTATGTGCTACTGCAAAGCTTTGTTTATCTCCAAAACGACGGCTTCATTAAACGCGTAAACGGGCTCAATTGGTCGGTTAGAAACAAAATACGAAAGCTACGTTAAGTAACTGTTGTAAGAATTAAAACCTCACCTCAGAACCGTATTCTTCACAGATCATCATCTGCGAACACGGGGCACCCGAACATTTCATTCGTCCTCGCGATTTATCGCAATTCATCGTACTGTTTGCAGAGTCCGAACTTTAGTACTCTTCGTATGCGGATTGGCTCCGAAGTGTATTCTATTGTTACATACTCATTTTCGGAAAGAATAACACGATGGCAATTCTCAATTTTCGAATTACCCATAATACACTTTGTTTGCCCCCCAAATTTCGCATAAATCATTGTTTTCAAATGCTCTTGGGAATATGTAGTGTCCCCAAGAGCATTTGAAAACAATGGTTTATGCAAAATTTGGGGGGCAAACAAAGTGTATTATGGGGAATTCGAAAATAGAGAATAGTGACTACGCACCATGCGCAGTAGTCACAAAAACTACCTCGTCCAAAATGTATCAACCTACTTCTGCTACTTGGTACTCCGAGTAAACCTACTTGGTATTCCGAGTAAACGCTTTACAAAAGCGTCTTGTTAGTTTGTAAATTCTCCTCACAGTTTCAATGAAATGTCAGTCAGATGGGTATTGAGAATGAAGATTATTATCAGCTTAAGAGGTGTGATCTTGTTAGAACACCAAATTCTCATGACTACCCAAAAGAGAAATCTATGGTATTAGTTAGGAGAATGAACGTTTCGATCTCAGGAATGATTGAAAGGGTTCAGCTGTTGCTATGCACCAGCACCATTTAGCTGCCATTTTTCTTTTGCCGAAACAAATACTTTAAATTGTTTTGACGTGGGTCAAACCAGTTTGAACAATTTCAAATGGCTGTCTTTCTTGGTTCTATAAGCCTTCTAGCACTTCTTTCTAAATATCTTATGATTTCTCCCGTTTTTAAACAGCAATACAGAGAATCCTTATGTAATATGAGATAATGCTACAAGAGCTGAACTGAACGAATTCCTGGAGACCGAACAACTCCGCAAAATCAAAACGGTAAATATTATTAGAATAGCATCTAGTAAGTGCCGGGACCAATGCCTGCCCCTTTGCTTCTCTTCAAATTTGGCACACCTTACGACACGCTCCAAACTGAGCTTTCTCTCTGACCACGCCAATTTTACTCTCATCTTTCCGTTTGTTTTGTAGACGTCCATGAAGCTTAGAGTTAGACATTTTAAGCTCAGGGTGTTTTTCAAGAGTTCTAGAAAGAGCCCAGGGCATTTCATGACTTCCTTTTGAGGGACCAAACAGTTTTTCTCTCCTGCTTCGTACGTGTGTTAGTAATTGTTAAAGACCGGCTATATTTATAGATGGCGCCCAGTGAATTATACCTTTGACCATGTGTAAAGGTGCTGCCAACCTTTTTTTTTTTTTTCCGGAAGTCGTATTTCACCACCTTGAAACAGTTATATGAGATTAATTCCTTGCAATTTTGCATGTAACAGGTCGTACAAATAGCGGGAAGTTGACAAAATTGGAGGTCGTTTGACTTAAGGCCGAGCTAGTGGGAGTAACGGGTCTGTCTTTGAGATGCTGTTTTGGAATTTTTAAGCCATTTGTGACTTCATCTCAGGGGCAGACCCATACCAATTACTAGCTTGGCTCAGAGAGAGACGATGATGATTTGTCACAAGTTAAGTAATTTACTTTTGCAAAGAGAGGGATTCGAGGTCAGGGACACTTCAGTCATCCACCCCACCCCACTTGCTTCCCTTGAACTTTTGCTTTAAAATCTGGTTGATTGGTACAATCAGCACAGAGACGAAGAAATTTTTTTCGGAATACATTTTGATTACAAATATCAGCGATATTACACAACATTTCTTAATCATCTTGACTTCATTTTCAAGTGATAAATGTAATGGCTGTTTCAAGTTTAAATTAAGTGGTTGTTTAAACCGTCAGCCAACGAATTAGTGTGCACGCGATGAAATGTTCTGAACAAATACTTTCACGCGAATTGAGTCTGATGAAAAGAATTTGTTGGCTGACGTTATAAACAACCACTTAATTTAAACTTGAAACAGCCATTACATTTATTGCTTGAAAATGAAGTCAAGATGACTTCGAAATGTTGTGTAATATAGCTGATTTTTGTAATCAAATCAGCACAGAAACGAAAGAATGATTTATAGCTCACTGTTTATGGTTTTGGTCTGTGTTCGTATTAATGGTCTGGACCGAGAAATCGTCCCTGCAAATTTTAAACATATTATTTTTGCATGTCCGTTTGGTAAGACTGATTTCAAGTCACTTTGTTCTTTCCAGGGTGAGTGTGACTCGTCTTTCGGCGCGCGGTTTACTTATTCAATTTTCAGCGAAGAAGTCATCGTGGGAGAAATATTTGTGAGGATTTACAATGAACAACCGTTGTTTCCTCTGGAGGTAGGGATCTCCAGGTTTATAACTTTGTGCCACGCAACAATCTGCTTCAGCTTTCTTGTGTGAAACAACCTTGCAATAGTCTTGAATAACTTCGAAACGAGGCTGGTCATTGATTGCTGCTGGTTACATTTACTGGTACATTAATGACCTAAGGATGGGTTGGTTGTTTTCTTTGCATTTACCATCTCTAATCTCTGCTTCCCCTCCCTCTGAACAGTTTTTTGAAGACTGCTTTAAGGTAATTCTCTTGACCACTAAGAAGGAAAAGAGAGGATACTGATTCGAGGCTGTTGTGTATCCAGGGAGAGATTTTCTTTAGCCACGTCAGGATTTTTTCATCATCTGATTAGTTTTCCCTGATTACCACGAATAGTGGGAATAGGCCCCGCTCGATATATCAATATTCAGGCATGGCTACGAGGATTTATGGTCAAATTTCACAGCTCAGTTCTGTTTTCTTTGTCCCACAAGTCTCAAGGGAGATTTCTAAACAAAAATTGTTTTCAAATTTAACCCTAAAGCCTCATAGCCATCAAACGTGGCCTATTACCAATTGGTTTCTGCCTCTTGTACATGTATGGTGCTCAGCTTTCCCTAGGTTATCGTAACTTTGTGTTTGCATTGTGAAATGCATGAGAACATTGGCCTAAAATTTTTCTGTAATACAAACGAAGGACGGTTGACTTGGTTACGTCACCAGTGTGCACAACAAGATGATTTACACATTCGAGCTCATTGCCATTGCGTCGTTCTGTCACCACTGACCAGAGATGAACTGACATTTTAAGGTTATCAGGAAAAGTTAGACAAATCCTTAATTTATTTCCCACAACCTTAACTCATGTTTATTGTAATGTGTAAACATTTTGTTAGTTCTTGGTGCCTTGACCTTCCAGAATTTAGGTTAAAGAATGCGCTCTGTATTTGTAAGACTAAAGGCTGGATTTCACTAGCGACAGAATGGGAGTTGGCGTTGCAAGTGGAGTCGTAAGATTGATGGAATCCCAGTCGGAAGAATCATAACAGTTCCATTTTCTTTCAATTCTGCTTACAACTCTGTCGCTTACGATTCCGTGGAAACAAGAATGTCGGGGTCGGAAGCAGAAATGGAAGAGCAAGCCAATCACAATATGCAATCCCAGGCTCTTCGATTACTGTCTGTCGCGATAAAGTGGACTGGAAGGTTGTGGAGGCTGTAAGACTTTTTCCCGTGTTAGACAAGTCTTGCAAAATTTTAAAAATAAGAACATGAAAAGAATACTTGACAGGAGATGGCCAAACAAGCTGGGCTTAAAGCAGGTCTGTGATAAAAGAAACCAGTAGTATATATGGGACTGATTTCAGGAGAACCTCTCTTAAATCAGTCCCGTACATACTAAACCAGTAAGTCTTGCAAAATATGGAGCAGAAGGAGCCCAAGAAGAAAATTCTGCTCTACGTCCACCATGTTTTTATTTCGTCTGTTTTGGCGCCAAAATTTCCACCTTGGATGGGCCTACTTCTCTGCATTGTGATTGGTTTGTTCTTCCGCTTCTGCTTCTGACTCCGACAATCTAATTTTCACTGGTCAAGTGAAGCTATGATCCTTGCAGTTATAACCATGTCTCGGACTCCTTTATTTCACTGGACTGTAAGCAATGGAATCATAAGTGGAATCGGAAGGCAGTTTGCCCTAGGTAATACGTTCTTACAACTCCGACTCTGATTCTGTCACTAGTGAAAACCAGCCTTAACTGGATCATTTTTAGGGAAAAATAAAGCAGGTTTTCGTCATACAGTAATAGACCTCAGATAATGATATTTTTTTCCTATTTTAGGCACCTATTAAATTTGCTGCTGATTTAATCAATTTTCTCGGGTCAGAAGCACAGGTGAGTCTTGAAATTGTTAATCAAGTAATACATTAATTTTGGCCCCCGCATCATCAGAGCTTTTTTGTGGTTTCCTTAACCGAGGAAAGAGTTTTCAAGGTTAGAGAAAAGTCGGGTATTTTTATTTAATACATGTCATTTGTTCCCAGTACCTTCATTCACTGATGGCTCTCACCTCAACGGAGCTGGATTTTAAGAAAAATCAGAAGAGACTAGACACAAGTACGATGGCCCTGGAGGCACTCAGAAATGTCATCAAGAACAATCCAGGTACACCGATGGGCACTTGTCAGAACAATTTGCTGTGCTATAAATCAAAGCTAAAATGGTCCGTTGTTATAAATGGGGACCTCATACTTAAAGCTTGTCGTTTTTTCACCTCATGTATATTAAGATCAGATTCTGTCGCCAAATATTCAACTAAAATGGGCTGTACATGTGTCAGGGCAGTGCAGTACATTTTGTGTTGTCTTACCAATTACGCGCCCCTACTGGCTATGCAACTTAACATGAACCCAGAAATTACTTTTAAACAACACAAATCACAGCTTCGCGCAAGAAAATGTCTGTCGAGCATACAAAAGTTAAGTTACAAATAACAGAGACAAAATTAAAAAAACATTTAGGGCTGACAGACTCCGGTCGGCTGAACAGTTTTCAGGATAGCGGTAAGGGTCCTCCACCGACAAGCAAGGCTCTCCTCCAGATTTGAACAATTACTAAATGAGGTTTCTGTGGTATCCGGAATAAACTACAATCAGTGGCAAAAGTCTTGGGACACTCACTATTTGAAGTTGGTTTTCTTACTGAGTTTGAAAAATTGCCCCCATCCCCCCAGAACAATGTTGCCAATAGTGAACATACATTTCTTTGTCTATTTCAACATTGATTTGGGGGGAGGGGGGGAGTTTTATTTTGAAGTTTTCAGTGGAATTTTGACAGTTATGCTTAGTTCCTGACGTCTGAGAGGTTTTCAGGCCCATTCTGACACTAGCGTCCCAACTACTTTTGCCACTGATTGTAGGTCAGAAGTCCGTGACTTAAACCTTACGATTCCCATGTCTGTTCCGAGTCGCTGTTTGTTAGGGTGTCTGTATTTAGGACAGGTTCTTTTGCTCTTGTGTCATCAACATAGCCAAGAAGTGTCCTGAAAAGCCATGATGGAGGTGGTTGATAAATGTGAATTCACATCACTTCCACAGGCACCGATGCGCAATGTATTGGATATTATAAGCTTATTTTCTCATTGCTAAGGATGACCCATGCAAAAGAGCTACAAAAATTTGCTCTCGAGGTAAGTTAAGTGATTTCCTGTGTGATGCAAAAGCAAACGACATATCCAGATGACAGTGTCATCATGACAACGACAACAATGATTTTGACAATGATGAATAAGGAATGACCATGATGATGTGACGATGACGTCGACGATGATAACGATGACGATGATAACAATGATGATGATGAAGATGATGACAATGATGATAACGATGACGGCGATGATGATGATTACATTGACGAGGACAATGATAATGACAACAACGTCTTCGTTGCTTTAGCTCACGTAATGATAACATATGAATGAAGGGGTAGTTTCTAAAAAAACTGTGATGCTGCGTCGGTGGGGAAGTAGTATACAAAAATTTGGTTTTATCAACGGAGTTGATAATGTAAATTGGCCACCGTACAGAGATTCTAAAAGCTGACGTTTCGAGCGTTAGCCCTTCGTCAGAGCGGATTCGCTCTGACGAAGGTGATAACATAGATGACGTTGAGTCTGCACGATATGAAAGCGACACCTTTTTGCCACAATGTTGATGATGATGAGGATGATGGTGGTGATAGCATTTATTTTCCTGCAATGGCATTTACAAAGAAAGAGCTTGTAAGGCTCTGTTTGTAATAAATGAGACACACCGCAACGACAACAACAATAATAATAATAATGACGATAACAATCACCGTAAGTGTGTCATGTTGGTCAATGTTTTGTTTTGTAGGTGATCTCAAGCACTACAGCAAACAAGAACTGTGTTTCCAGCATTGCCGATGCCAACATTCTTGGATTCCTGTTCTTAACGTTACACACGCTTCCTTCAGGTAACCCCCTTTGTTCTCAGGGCTCTGCTCCCCTACCTCACCCTAGTTCTTCTACTTGGAAAACGGCAATCAATCAATTTATTAACGTCAATACATGGAATGAGGTTACCCTACAAACCCGAGCCAGAGGCTCAGGTATAAAACACAATGGATAACCTGCTATTCTGATCCAACTTTTTAGCAATTTCTGTCATTGGCATTTCTTTGTTCTTAAAATCTAGAGATCCCTTCATCAAAACGCCATAATTATGCAAGCCTTTCCTCTAGCATGAGTTTGCTTAGAGCGCTGCTGGTTGCCATCTTGAACTTTCAACCCTTGCGGTCAGGTGACAGGCCAATGAAAAGAGCAAACTATAGAATTGAGGGCTGCACATGGCCGCGAGATGCAGAGTAGTTGGTAGTTTTTGAAGAACGAAACGTACAATAAGTTGCCCAGTATTTTGTTGTTTAGCCCAATTGGATGGCAGATTTACGATACTTTATTAGATTCTCACGATTGCTGCAAATGGTGAGTAATTTGCCTCTCAAGGTATAAAATATCAAACTTTTGAAAAGTTATTTTTCGTGCGGCCTCCTTACCAGCACACGTACATGTAAGGAAACCGCTGAGCTAACTGCCTCTCGAGGCAATTTGCTCAGTGTTTCCCACTTGTGTGGTGAGCTTTAAATTACCTTGTTATAAAGAATACATCCTTGTGCAACCGTCTATCTTCCAAGCTCCATCATCAATCTTTTTGTTCTCGAAGAAAGTTGGAAACCTCTTCCTTCATTCACTCGTTCACTCACTCACTCACTCACTCACTCATTCGTGGATTCATTCAGTCATTCATTCATTGATACGAGGCCTACTGGCAGAGTTAGAGGAGTAATTTTTATTTTTATTTTTATTTCAGATCGTCTATTAACAGTTGAAACCATGCACGCTTTGTGTTCAAACACCAAACTCGTGAAAGAAACCATGAACAAAGGCAAGATAGTAGGAAGCTTTGGGACACAACTTGATATAGGGGAATCTTCGTTGTAATAACTATAATTATTGTTGTTTTATTTAAGGTGGCTCAAACCAGTTTCAACACTTAAAAAAAACGTTCTTATTAGAAGGATTGACACTGCAACACTTTATCACGCAACAGCAATGTTGTGGTACCATATCAAACACCAATTATTGCTGAAAAAGATTCGGTCATTTTTGTAGCGTAAGAGGTTACCGTGGCAACAGGAAAACCCTGCAAACACACCCCATACATTGGCTTTAGCTGGTCATATCTCAAAAACGAACTCGGTGAAGCCCGCTTTTTATTTTTGAAATGTAATCAGCATGCCAGAATAAAACTTTCTGCAAAGTTTTGTCAAATTTTGTGGAGCAGATTCAGAGCCACCTTAAATAATTGTAAATTTAAAGTAGCTCTGAATCCGCCCCACATAATTTTTTTAAACTCTGCAGAGAGA
>NW_027179703.1:62500-72500 GCF_036669935.1 Montipora foliosa | reverse complement strand
GCTATCATGCGTCTTTTTTCGAAATGCTCCTCATTCTATTCTGGTTGAGGTTTGTTTTCCTCTTTATACATTAGAATTGGCTATGTCCTGTAATCTTCAGTTTTTTGGCGTTGATAGATTTGCAGCATTAAGAAAATCATCCTACAAATCACTCTTGTTGTAGTTTATCACTTATCCTGCAGTCTTGCTTTATGTCCTGTTTTCGTTCTTTTTTATCATAGGTTCTTCGGAAACCGAAGGAATTCCTCGTGGCTTTGCTGCAGACGTTTGTTGATTTGTTAACCAAATCATCCTCAAATGTAAGTTCATCACAGCTGCGACCAAGTCGTTCGTGTTTGACGAAAATGGTGATTCGTCTTGCGTTACCATAGTCATTTCGTTTTATTCCTTGTTGCTTCAATTTTCGTGCGCTTTCTCGTTTAGCTCACGTGGCCTTACTAATCCTGTTTAACCGGTTTTAGGGTGAGTCTCTGGAGACCGTTACCCAGGCCACGCTCTGTCTCTTCACAGCCCAACCTCAACTTGCAGATCAGGTGAGCATGACTATTATTTGCACACGATGTCACCGCGCTTTCTCAAATTAATCCTACAGGAGTGAGATCTATAGTTGTGCAAGTATTTTCTCCGTGTCGGTTTGAAACTGAATCAGTTCAAACGGTTTTCAATTAAAGGGAAAGAATGATAGATTCACTGTTGAACACTTGCGTTGTCTTTAAGGAGGCTCAAACCAGTTTTAACTCTTTCAATAAATTGTTCTGTTTGGAAGGATTAAATCTACCCAATTGTTTCACTTAACGGCAATGTTATGATACCATATGAAACACCAATAAGTGCTTAACAAGAAAAGAACCATCTAAAAACGCCCTGTATTTTGTGTTTAAGCACTTGTATCTCAAACACAAACTCGGCCCCCCCCCCCCCCTCCTTTTTTTTTTCGCTGGAGAGTGATGACAGTTATAACATAGAACTCTGCAAAATTTAAAAAGATTCTCTGGAGCAGATTCATAGCAACCTTCACAATTGGAAAATTTTAAGGTGGCTCTAATCCGCTCCAGAATTTTGCAGAGAGTTTCATCTTAGCCTTCTAATCACTTTTCAGCAATAAGAAATGGGGGTCACGACACGAAATATAGGGCGTTGTAGATGGTTATTTTGTTTCCATGGTAATTTATTACGTCACATTAATATGTTCATCGTTTTAACCAATTATTGGGGTTTCATATGGTACCATAACATTGCCGTCAGGTGAAGCAGTGCGTTGAGTAAATCCTTGTAATAAGACATCCCCTCCAAATTCTTGACACCGGTTGGAGCCACCTTAAAACCGTAAATTTGGTTCTTTTACGTTGTTTTGCAGAGGTACTAAATTGCATGCAGTGTGTGCGGCACGACCATTTCTCCTTAGTTTTTCTCTGGCGTTGTCGTTGCCGTAGCAGTTGCCGTTTCTTAAATTCAACGAATGGGGAGAGCGAGATTTGAACTGACGCGCAAATCCAGCGTTTCATGTAAAGCGCATTTACTTTTGTGTTTCCTTGGGTTGCTGAGAGACTGTTGAATTAATAGAGCTTTTCTGTACCTTCAGGTTCCCGGCCTTGGACATATCCCTAACATAAAATCTATGAGTTCTTCAAATGATGGAGCCATTAAGTCCGCTGTTCAAGTTGTTCATATTCTTTCTGCTAATGAGGTAAGGCTGTCAGATTGTTCAAAATCAGGAAATTGGTGAACTTATAGACCTCTTTCATAATAGCAGCCAAATAAAATGTTCTTTTGTTTTAATGCCAATAAGCTTTTGTAGCCTCGTTATGACCAATCGCGTCCCGAGAGTCCGCTTTTCTTTTGGTCAGCACCAAGAACACAGACTCTGGTCACTTTCTATTTATGTGCAGTCATAGTGAAGGTCCATTTTTGTAACCGTTGACAACCAGTGTTTTTTGAAATTTCTAAGCGAGTGTAGACGAGCCGGAAGTCCGTGATTTGCGGACTTCTGCCTTGGAAGCGGCCCGAGTCCGTGTTCTTGGTGCTGACCAAAAGAAAAGCGGGCTCTGGGGACGAGATTGCACTACGACAAGCAAATTTCAAAAGAATTTAAAAAGAATGTAAAGGTGGACGCCATTTTGAAAGTGGTCTATAAAAGGACACTTGCGATAACATTTTTGAAATTTCTAAGCGTGTGTAGACGAGCCGGAAGTCCGTGATTTGCGGACTTCTGCCTTGGAAGCGGCCCGAGTCCGTGTTCTTGGTGCTGACCAAAAGAAAAGCGGACTCTGGGGACGAGATTGCACTACGACAAGCAAATTTCAAAAGAATTTAAAAAGAATGTAAAGGTGGACGCCATTTTGAAAGTGGTCTATAAAAGGACACTTGCGATAACATAGGATCTGATGCGGACATTATACAGGAGTGTGGAAACATTTTAAGCTTCATTCAAATTTCTCAATACCAGAGCAACTTCAAACTTTATGTTTTTGTCAACGTGGTTGAAATTTCAACCTTGAAGTTTCGTTGTTCATAGTCTTTTCAGTAATGAGGTAAGCCTGACAAAGTGTCACTGTCTTTTTACCCGTTTCATTGAAAATAGGCCACTTTCAAAAATGCCATAATACTCTTTGATTGCCCTCCAATACGTTTGCATAAGCATTGTTTTTATTTTCTCTTGAGACTTAAAATGGTCCAAAGAGAAATTTATAACAATGGGTATGCAAACTTTTGTAGGGCAAACAAATAGTTAGCCTGTGTACAGACTAACTACAGACGGAGAGGAACGGTCTGTGATTTACCGTTGATAATCGTGTTCCATACCACGTGATTTTTCCTGGAATGTGTGGAAAATGATTTGATTGGTTATTACCCATCGATCATTACATCATTGAAACAACGAGTTTTGATTGGCGTTTATTTTTATTTCTCCACATCAACACCGTGAGAACCACTGTGAGAGATTTTACAATGAGTTCGTTCGTGTGTACTTTGAGCACGGTACAAAATACGAATAAAAATCTTTTTGATTGTCAAAGAGGTTTTTCTTTTAAAGTACGAGCGGAATTGTTATCTATGGAGTGTAAAGTGGAAATCGATTCGACGTACATTTGTAGGAATTGTCAGCGCAAAAGAAACGAAAGCGCTCTTCACGAGGTGAAAGATAGTTCACTCGAAAACGTCTCCCGCTATTCCTTACCAGTCAATGTAATCCCAACCAGTCTAGCCATTCTCAAGTACAATCTACAAAGCGTGATGCCATGGAAGATTTGAGAATGTACACACCGAGGAAAATAACAGCTCATCGGGTTGAAGATCAGAGCCGTACCTGGTTGGAAGACTTGCAAATACATCCTCTCCTTTAAAGAGTGCTTCTATGCTATAAAGCCAAGGTATCTTAAAACTATCGGAGACGCTCTTCGATGCACGTTTGAAACCTACCTTTTCGACAACCATTTTGAGAATTTAGCTCCAAACGAAATATGAGCCACGCAAATTTTGGTCAGCGTAGATTACTAAATAATGTGTGCAAAATTATTCCGGAACACGATTACTAACGGTAAATCACAGACCGTTCCTCTCCGTTTTTTTTTTTCTTGAGGGGAGGGGTGGTCTGTACACAGGCTAACAAATAGTGTTATGGTATTTTCGAAAGTGGCCTATAGATTACAAACAAGTACTCTCGGATTTTCCATGGATGCGCGAGTCATCAGAGATGAATGCTTCAACCAGCTTAAAATTCGCAATTCATTGATTAATAAGGCAAAGACAGATACAATACAGCCACATAATGAAATTTACGCTACTTTGGTGTAGCAAAGTGACATGAAGTTCTTAGGCCTTAAGAGACACCTTATGACGCATTGTGGCATGTATGCCTAGTACCATGAAGCCCTTATTATTCAGCTTTACTTGTCCACCTTTTTGCAGATCTGTGTTCGGAGCATGGCACAAGTTAACGACTGTATCAGTCACGTGATCAAGGCTATGGATACCAGACCCGATGTAGTGGGGGCGGCTTGTGAAGGACTTTATAAAATATTTGGAAAGAGCCATACACAGCTCGTATCATAGGTATTGTTTTTATTTTTGAAGATCAGTCCCTTATCGATGATATAGATACTTTACAAAGGCTAGTGAAAATAAGACAAATGGACAAGATATAGAGGATATTACACAGTGGCGAGACGCGCTCACTCGTGAGATATTAGGGAGCTTGAGCACGCGACGCTTTTGAGACGCGGGCGGCAACCGGAAGTGAGCTGTTTTCCATTTTAACTTGTCTTCACACAACCACATTTACATTGCTAAGTATCTTTGCTCCATTAGAGATAATTAGTATAAAAATCTAGGAGGCACTGTTCTGGCACGCAAAATTTTCTCTTCCGGTTGCCGTCCGGGTCTCAAAAACCAGCGTGCTTAAGCTCCCTATTGTTCTTGCGACGAGAACATAAAATTCATATGTTCGAGCTAACGTGTAATTTTCTTTTTATTATTTGGAATAAATCTGATACAGGGTTAAGGTTGAAGAGCAGGCTTGAATACAAATACTGGGTTTCAATTCAAACAAAAAAGGCAAAAAAATGGCGGGAATCGTTTCGTCGTTGCTCAATATGACCACTCGCGTTAAACACGAAAAATACGCCACTCGGTTCCTGGATATAGTGGTCGTATTGGCCCTACGAGTGTTTTAGTTCCCGGTAAAGCACTCCCGTTCATATAATAAAGACTAATACCATACCAAGAGAAAATGGTAATATTTAACACCGAGTAAATAAGTCTATAAGAAGAGAGGTTAAGCAACGTGTCTACGGCAATACACCACTTTCGATATATCAAAATTCAGCTTGATAATGAGGCTTAGAGGACACAAGCAAAAGAAATGAGTAAACATGTTCATTCAGTTTCCTTTGTTTGTGTCCTCTAGGCCTCGCTGCCAAGCTGAATTTTAATATATCGAAAGTGGTCTATTGGAATAAGTCAGAGACATTTTAATTTCGTTTAATTTCATTCCTGTCAGCCACAGATGTCGAACAACTCGCAATATACTTAAGCTTGTTCTGGGAGGCAAGGCAATTGGCGATTACGTTAGCGATGCATCTCTACTGCTTTCTCTTTTTCAGGCTCTTCAATTTGAGCTGGTCCAGTATCTTCTTGGTCTGTTGAACGGAACATTGAAAGTGGAGAACCAAGCAGTGACGAAGGCGCAGATTGTCAAAGCTCTGAAGGCCATGTTACGAGATCTGACGCATGGAATGGAGGTAAAAAGACGATTATTAGAAAGCGTAAGCAATGACAACAACGACGGCTTCGAGAACGTCATTTGAAAATGTTACTGTGCTTTTCTAATCATTTAGCGCTTATTTTACGTTGTTCGGCGCGTAAATTGTACAACGAAACTGCTCACGTTCCCCACGTGACCTTCACGTCGTGAAACAGATTGCTTATTGCCGTGTGTCTGTTCAGTAATAGATCACGGATGACTTCAAAATGTGTTAAGAACAAAACCTATCGCGTCATGTCACTGATGTTCTTACCACATTATTTGTTTTATGTAATACAGAATCAAACGTTTTTGATGATGACGTCAGCTATGCGTCTGTCTTCTAATAGATCATAGGTGGGAGCGAATCAAAATTCGTGCATTATTATATAAAGGCGGATGGAGCCACCTTAAATAGGTCTTATCACGGTTTTGACCGTCATTTTGACGGGTAGGCAAAGCGTAAATAATTTGTAGTGTTTGTATGGGTATCCGATGTCAAATAATTTTCGTTAAACACTAGTTCTAAAAAAAATTATGAATCGCAAACTGAATGTACAGGGTAAAGGATTATTCAGACCAATTTTTAGGGACTAGCCTTCGTTAAAAGCTGCGTGGTAGCGTTTTCGATTTCCACACATTTGTCTGTAATTGTTACCGAAAATTCGGGGGAAAAAAATACAGACAAATATATCGAAAATTTGAAAACGCTGCTGGGCAACTTCTGTAAAAGGTTAGTGCCAAAAATTTGGTCTGTATAATCTTTTGCCCTGTACCTTCAGTTCTCAATTCATAAATTTTTGAGAACTAGCGTTTAACGAAAGTTATTTGACATCGGATCCCCATATAAACACTACAAGTTCTTTACGTTTTGCCTACCCGTCAAAATGGCGGTCAAAACCGTGATAAGGCCTATTAGTCAATTTTTTCAATAGCATATAGAGCGCAAATGTAAAATGGCAGCAATATCATTTTGTTATACTTCTGTTAATCAAACTTGTTGGCCTTATTATAATGTTTAAAATTGAAAACAAATCACGAGTTTAGTGAGGTTAATTAGCACAAAGATAAAAGGATATTATACTAGTTGGCATTTTTTTTAATTAGGTGTATTATTCTGTTCATTCTCAGATCAACAAAATTCTAGAAGCTTCTTCAGTGTTGGCCTCTTACAGAGACCAGAAACATGATCTCTTCATTTCGGACAAACCCTCTGTGGCCGGCTACCTGACGGGTACTGCAGGTGTGGCTGGATACCTTACAATGGGTTCCTCCAATCCCAGCACCATATCCAACGTGCCTCCACCAGTGGACAGAGAAAACTCGGTTGAGAACCACAGTTAATCGAGATAATTGTGGAAATGGGTGTGGTTTGGATGACTCGGGTTGGTTTGCCTGTGCGAAGGTTTAGCACTATTCGTTGTACCTAATGGTATTTTTGGATGGAGGAAGTTAGAGTGCATATCACCTTAACACACGTTTCCACTTTATTTATGCTCCGAAATCGTCCCAAATACATCGTTTTGTTTTCAGAACCTTTTGATGGAAATTTCACTTTTTAATTGGCTTGGAAAAAGTGGTCTCACTTTGATCCATAACCGAGCAATGAAGGGGAATGGGTTCGATACCGGGTTGACGTCACAAATTAATTTGCATCACTGTTTTAAATAATTATCTCAATGCAAAGCAGTCTGTGACGTCAACTCGGTATTGAACCCATTCCCCTTCATTGCTCGGTTATTGACCAAAGTTTGATCACTTTTCCCGTCTTTCAAAGCCAATAAAAAGTGAAATTTCAATCAAAAGGTTCAGAAAATAACACGATCTATTTGGGACGATTTCAGAGAATAAATAAAATGGAAAAGTGTGTTGAGGTGATAGGCACTTTTAATAGGACTAGGGTTGCATCTTTACCTTCCTTACGATACGATACATTAGTGTACATATCTCGATTCAAGGCCTGCCAAAAGATGTGCGATACGTGGACAATTTAGACTTCCTTCCAACATTGACTTCTTTGTAGCAATAAGAGTCTGAACCTCGAGTTAAAGTGTTCGCCATCTTGTCTGCATATTAAGGACGGTGCCTACTATTGTTATTACGCATACGTTCTGCGCATCTCGAGATACTCGGATTTCCTATCGGTGATGCTTACTAATACAGGAATATTTTTGTGCGGTTTAAAACTATCCGAAAAAAGTAGATCTTAGTAAGTACTCTTGGTATCCAAAAAGAAAATTGGGGGTAACCATGCATTTTTGAGAGATAATTAAGTTTCAATTTGAGAAAGAACGCCATACATTGCTTTGTATTTTAAAATATTATTCATGAATTATCTTTGAAAAATGCGTGGTTACCCCCAATTTTCTTTTTGGATTTTAATAACACTTGTTAAGATCTACATTTCCTGCATAATCACACACCGGGGCAAAAATATTGTTAATTAGTAGGCACCGTCCTTAAGTATTTCTGTGGTGTATGCATAGCATATTTCAGAAAGAAGCATAATTGAAAGATTTTTGTCTGAAATGTGGAGGAAGAATGTTATTGAGGTATCGCAATATCGTGTTCAAACGCTATTGATTTTCGTAGTATGGGAAGAAATATCGCAATGCACGATACCTTGGTGAATCGTTGCAACCCTGGTTAAACTTCATCAGTTTATAACATCTTTCACTTTTAAATTACAGAAATTCAGTTTGGAACTTGTAAACGCCAATTGGCAGACAGGGTTTCTTGACTTTGCCATTTGCTTTTCGTGTGTAATGGAGTAATTTTTATTTTTCTCAAACGGGAACTTGTCCTGCCCGATTTTCAGATTAGTGTGAATCATTTCAATCGTCGGAAACGAGAATTTGACCTATTGATGCAAAATTCGCTTACTAGCGTGACTAAACAGAAACCGGAAAAATGTTTGCTTGTTTTACGGGCGTTTTATCAATGAGGATAGTATTTTCGGCAATTAATATAAATTCGTTTCTTTAAACCAAGCTATGGTTACTATCGTAATAAATTCTTTTGAGTCGCTTCAAAAGAGCTTTTACTGATGCAAAGTGCATTAGCAAAAACATTTTTATTGTTGACTATTTCTTGATCATGTTAACTTGTTACAGTAATTTTAGGAAAGAACTTCCTTTGTTACTCGGACGATTACCTGAACAATTCGGTAATCTCCGAAATGTACATCAAGAAAAAATCAAAGACCGTCCGTTGACTATTCCACAATATTCGTTCAAGAGACAATATACGTAATTCATTGGGGTTTTTTCCCAAATCGCCTTACTTTGGTACGTAAGTGAATAAACTTTTTTTCAGAAAAGTTAACACGAGCATTAGGAGTTAATTGATCTTATTACGTAATTCTTACAAGAATTTCATTTGTCTCTGGTGACGAGACTGTAAAAACGTAAAAATGGTCCTTTTTATATGAAATAGGTTGACAGAGATGGGAAAAAATATATTTTGTAAAATGACAGAATAAAAATTGAAGCACTTGAAAAACTGTAGTTTCTGCTTATTGTGACCTGGGGGGAGGAGGCAAGAGCCTTTTTAATCTGGTGGATAGGAACAATGAATATGCATGAAAGGACAGGAATCAATGAATATGCATGAAAGGACAGGAATCAATGAATATGCATGAAAGAACAGGAATCAACTAATATGCATGAAGGACAGGAATCAATGAATATGCATGAAGGACAGGAATCAATGAATATGCATGAAGGACAGGAATCAATGAATATGCCTGGAAACGAAGAATATGCACGAAATCTGGATGAATGTGCATGAAATCGACTGGAATTGATGAATATGCATACAAATGATGAATATGCATAGGGAATGGCTGAATATGCATGAATTGACAGGAATCGATGAATATGTATAAAACTGATGAATATGCATGAAATGGAGAGGAATCGATGAATTTGCATACAGTTGATGAATATACAGTTGATGAATATGCAGGAATTGACAGGAATCGATGAATATGCATGATATTGACAGGAATTGATGAATATGCATGAAATGGACAGGAATCGGTGAATATGCATGAAATTGATGAATATGCATGAAATGGAGAGGAATCGATGAATTTGCATACAATTGATGAATATGCATAAAACTGATGAATATGCATGACATTGATAATTATGCATAAAATTGACAGGAATTGATGAATATGCATGAAATGGACAGGAATCTATGACTAAGCATGGAATTGATAATTATGCATAAAATTGACAGGAATCGATGAATATGCACAAAATTGACAGGAGCCAATGAATATGCATCAAATGGATTAATATGGATGAAATCGATGAATAAACATGAAATTGATAAGAATTAATGAATATGCATAAAACTGATGAATAACCATGAAATTGATGAATATGTATCATATTGACAGGAATTGATGAATATGCATAGAATTGATATGAATTAATGAATAAACATGAAATAGACAGGAATCGATGAATATGCATAAAATCGATTAATATGGATGAAATCGATGAATAAACATGAAATTGATAGGAATTGATGAATATGCATAAAACTGATGAATATCCATGAAATTGATGAATATGCATATAATTGACAGAAATTGATGAATATGGATGAAATGAACAGAAATCGATGAAGATGCATGAAATTGACAGGAATCGATGGATATGCATGAAAGTGATGACCATGCATGAAACAGACAGAAATCCATGATTAGCCCCAAAAGATGAATGGACGGCATGGGCGAAAATGAAG
>NW_027179703.1:50000-55000 GCF_036669935.1 Montipora foliosa | reverse complement strand
TCAGCTTTCAACTTTTGTTTGTAAAGCTGTCAGATGCTGTCAGTGCACGCTTACACTTGTGGTGGAAAGAAGTTGCATGATCAACATGTCAGCCCAGAAGCCAATGTTTCTCGATTCCCTTTTATTTTCTTCAATCTCTGTGGGTTCAGTACTTTGCTAGTAACCACATGTCTTCTCAAGGGGCTATTTATCTAAGACTTCTACCATGGCGCTACAATGATAGACAATACCAAAACAATATCGTGTACTGTTACACCTACATATTACGCAAAGACAACTGTCAACATGTCATCCCAGAAGACAATGTTTTTCACTTCCCATTTATTTTCTTCAATCTTTCTGGGCTCAGTACTTTGCTAGTAACCACATGTCTTCTCAGGCTATTTACCCAAGACTTCTACCATGGCACTACAATGATAGACAATACCAAAACAATATCGTGCACTGTTAGAGCTACATGTTACGCAAGGACAACTTGAATCTCCTGGAAGACAACACACAGCTTACTTGACTTTATGGAATAAATCGCTGTGTTACTTCACTACCACACGTAAGCAATGCGTGTCAATTTTTTTTAAAGAGGACAGGAATTTCTTCTTTCTGACAAATGATTAATTAATAGGTCGGTAGCCAGGTTTTTAACCTCAGAAAAGGATCTGTTTCGTCGTACGAACGTGTGAGGACCTGTGAGCCAAAGGGCCTCTGCTGGTATGGCTTCTGGTATGACTTCTGGTATGACTTCTGGGTGACCCTCCCTCCCCCCCCAAACTGGAAAAAAATTGCGTGGAACGCTGCACGTACCACAGGCAACCCAGTGTACCCTCACGGAGGGTCTAGTATATTAATATCCTCTGACTGTTGTTGTCGTAGTTCGAGCTGTAATGTATTGGGCCGCTAAGTATGTTGGGATAGGAAAAACCATGTGCTTTTGATAGCGGCGCCCATGTTACGTTTGCAATGAAATTGGTTGAGTTAAATCTGTTTGTTTGGATACTTTATTACTCCCGGGAATACTACATTGGCGACGAGGAGAAACGAAAAGCAATGGAAAAGAGCGTGTTACCGAAATTTGATTGTTTCTCTGATCCAGCGACGATTGGTCCCCGATGGAAGAGGTGGTTAACTTCATTCGAACTGTACGCGGACGGGAAAGGGCTTATTATAAGCGAAGGAACCACAGCAGCAACTAAACAGCGGCGACGAGCAATGTTACTCCACCTGGCTGGGCCTGATGTGCAGGAGATATTCACCACCTTAACTGAAACCGGGGATGCTACAAATTACGCCAGTGCTGTTGAAGCTCTCAACGCCTATTTCGTGCCACAGGTAAATTCAGCAATCGCCCGCCAGACCTTTCATCGGATCACACAAAACCCAGGTGAGACAGTTCAGCAATTTGCTACTCGCTTAAGACAAGCAGCTAAATATTGTGATTTTGGCACTGATACCGACAACCAGATAAGAGACGCAGTTTTGAATAAGTGCACCTCCATTTACATCAAACGAAAATTGCTTGAAGAAGGCCAAGGAATGAACTTAACACGCACCCGAGAGGTTGCCGCAAAATGCGAAAAGATAGAAACCCAACTGGCTGCCCTTTCAGAAAAGGGGGTAGAATCAGAACATATCAATAGAATGAATGAGAGAAGTAATAATCCGAGTACTAGCATGCAAGGCCGATTCCAAGGGAGAGATAAGACATGTTATAGATGTGGTTTATTGGGACATTTCGGTCGTGATCCCCAGTGCCCAGCAAAGGGCTAAACATGCAGGAAATGTCGCGGGAAAGATCATTTTGAAAAAGTTTGCAAGACAAAGTCATATGCTCGCCAGGTTGGGGGGGGGACCTGATGACAATGACCCTGGGCCCCAGCAGGACTATGTATTTAGTATTACAGAAGGAGGACACTCAGAAATGGTCACCGTACAAGTAGGAGGAGTAAACCTTAGGATGTTAATATACTCTGGGACGAGCACCAACATTATTGACGAAGGGACGTGGGAACAGCTTAAGGCGAAGGGAGTGAAATGTGAGTCACAAGTGGCTACCCCAGACAAGAAGCTATACCCATATGCGTCTAGTCAGCCACTGCCAGTTAAGGGTAGTTTTAAGTGCACAGTGAGTGTTTGTGATAGATCCACCAAAGCTGAAGTCTTAGTGATTAAAGATAGAGGGATGTCGTTGCTTGGAAAGATCACAGCCAGAGAACTGGGGGTGTTAAAAGTTGGCATTAACATTGCTATGGTAACAAGTAAAGCTGACAATTTAAAACAGCAGCACCCAGAGGTATTTGAGGGTGTCGGAAAACTGAAGAACAAACAGATATCCCTTGATATGAACCCCACTGTAAAACCTATTGCACAGCCTTATAGAAGGGTGCCATTTAATTTGAGAGGAAAGATCCGAGATAAGACCACAGAACTGTTGGACACGGGAATAATTGAACCAGTGGAAGGTCCAGCCCCCTGGGTCAACCCTGTGGTGATTGTCCCAAAGGACAACGGGGACATCCGCCTATGTGTGGACATGAGACAGGCAAACCAAGCCATTATGCGAAGACGATATCGAATTCCTACAGTTGATGAGGTGTTACATACAATGAATGGCTCTAAGGTCTTCAAAAAATTAGACCTTCAATGGGGGTACCACCAGTTGGAGTTGAGCCCAGAATCCAGGGAAATCACAACCTTTGCTACACCTGATGGTTTGTTTCGATACAAGCGCTTACTCTTTGGGGTCTGTTCTGCCAGTGAACAATATCAGCATGAAATCGCTTCAGCCTTGGCAGGTATTGAAGGTGTCGAAAACATTTCGGATGATATTGTGGTGCATGGTCCCGACACAGAAACACACAACAGGCGACTCCACCAAACTATAGAGCGTCTGCAAGAGTGCGGTCTCACTTTAAATGCTGAGAAATGTTTGTTCCACACGGACAGGCTGGTGTTCATGGGCATGCTGCTTTCAGAGAAAGGCATTGGTCCTACAGCAGATCGTGTTAAAGCAGTATTAGAGGTGGAAGAACCAAAGAGTGCGTCAGATGTACGTAGCTTTCTGGGTTTAGCCAATTACAGCAGCCGGTTCATACCTCACTTTGCCACTTTATCTGAACCTATTCGATCCACCTCATTACCCGATGGACCCTGGTAAGACTTAGCAGTAGATTTAATGGGACCGCTACCATCCGGACATTCACTATTGGTCATTGTTGATTACTACAGCCGATTTTACGAAGTCGAGGTTATGCAGTCCACTACCGCTGAAAAGATCATAGACCGTCTGGCTGACACCTTCTGCAGACATGGGCTGCCAAATACCATCAAGTCCGATAATGGTCCACAATTCAAGTCGAATGAATTTAGAGAATATTGTGAGCAGCATAATATTATACATCAGAAAGTTACTGCCAAGTGGGCCCAAGCCAACGGAGAAGTCGAAAGACAGAATCGGTCACTGTTGAAACGACTACAAATTGCTCAGGCAGAGAACAAACCATGGAGAGCAGAATTAAGGAGGTATCTCTCTGCCTACAGAAGCATTCCCCATAATACGACGGGAAGGAGTCCCGCTGAGCTACTTTTTAACCGAAAAGTCAAGGGGAAGATCCCTGATTTAAGCATCGGCCATGCCTATGACTATGAACTACACGATCGCGATGCTGAGCAGAAAGCTAAGAATAAAGCTTACGCAGACATACACCGCAGGGCTAGCCCCTCCAGCATTGAACTGGGTGATGAAGTGCTTGTCCAACAAGACAAGACTAACAAACTCAGCACAGCATTTAACCCAAATCCCTGTAAGGTTGTCAGCAAGACTGGGAACAGCCTCGTGGTAGAGAGTCCAACAGGGAACCAGTACTCCAGAAACACAAGTCATGTGAAGCAATACATTAGAGAGGGAGATCCCCCACTCCAACAAGGGTCAGACTCTGTGTCAACACCCCCCACACCCCAGCAGGAACTAGACCCTGTGCCATCACCTTACCAACCAACCGTACCAGAATCGACTGCCGGACTGCTGGATATGAGGGGAGTGCCCCAATCTGCAGGAGAATGGTGGAGCGACACCAGAACCATCAAGGAATCTGAGACCCCAGAGGACAAGGAGATTGCCAGAGAGATTAAGAGATTATGTTGTTAATTTTCTTTGGGGAACATGAACACTGAGTCTCTCTCTCTTCAGAACTATATACAGTTTGAACATTTAAGTTTTAGAAGAAGAGATTTCATCGTTAGTATAGTTGACTTTATTGTTCGTGGAGATTTCTTTATTCTTGTAAGAGAGCATTTTTCTGAGGATAGGGGAGATGTAATGTATTAGGCCGCTAAGTATGTTGGGATAGGAAAAACCATGTGCTTTTGATAGCGGCGGCCATGTTACGTTTGCAATGAAATTGTTTGGATACTTTATTACTCCAGGGAATACTACACGAGCCAGGATGGCCGGATGGATTTAACACACACGAAGAGTGTTTTGGCTCGTCACGCAATCTTTACTCCCAAAGTCTGCAAAAGAGGCTTCAGATAAAATCCGTAGTGTGTACGCGTAAATCAGGACATGAACTAGGACAGTTGTTCTTTTGGTCGAGTGCTGTCTACAGACGAACCCGTGCGAAACTGAGGCGAACAAAAAGTTGTATCAATAGCAACAAAACATTAATTTTGTTATTAGATAAAGAGACCCCGTCCAAACATCACAGTTGTATCTGTTCAGAAGATATGTAAATGATTGGCAGGGCACATGACGTCATGTGCACTGGATGCGCAATGAGTAAACATTTGTGCATTTTTCGTGGGAAAATAACGCTTGCAGATCGGGTCGAGATAGTTTTGGTCTCGCTTTGCGTGATGTTCAAAATATATCCACGCTCCCAGTTATTTTTGTGAGGTCTCGGTTCAAAATAAAACAATGTTGAAATCAGCATCTCCCACTGAAGTCCTTCAAATTTCTCATAAACAAACATAAAGCTGGTGACCCGCGAAGGATTTCATTAATTATT
>NW_027179703.1:25000-40000 GCF_036669935.1 Montipora foliosa | reverse complement strand
GGTCGTTGTGATGAAATTTACACACAGTGCCAGCAATTGGATGATTACAAGACTGAACAACACTTTGAATTGCTGTTTGACATCGTTATCGGAAATATAGCACTTACATGCACACCTTTTGTATTTGGTATCTTGTTGCTTAAAGTTAATATCTTCTGTTAACTCTAATTATTTAAGACGTTTTATTTTCTTCTGCTAAATCTGATTATCTTTAAGAAGTTTTTTTTTCTTCGCGTCACTAACTCCGTAATTTCTTAGAACACTTAACACAATAGACCATATTCGTATTCCCAGTATTAGACTGGAGCTAGCTTGCAATGGAGGCTAAGGCGGGGGAATATATTAAAAAGTATTTCCATTTGAAAAGATTTCCCCGCATTAGCCTCCATTGCAAGCTAGTTCCAGTCCAATACTGAGAATATGAATATGGTCCATTGTATGTACCGTGTTGATTGTCTTTTTATTAACTTCCTATTAATGAATGCAATGATGACGATATGACTATGGTTGTGGGCCATCTATGGGCAGCTACATATAATTTCCATTTGGGACAAATACATCTGCCCAGGGAGAAACGGATGGAAAGGTACAAATCAGCAACTGAGCGGGAAACTGAACGAAACGATACCATATGACACGTGATCGCTGTGTACAATATATATAAAGTCATTAACTTCTATTAACAAATTAATACACTAAATCGTTTTTTTTTTTTTAAGTTGAAAGATGATTATGACTTGACTTTGACTGAATTGTCTGTTGGACGTTGTTGAAAGAAAAAACTTTTTTTTCTTTTGCATTTTAGTCTTAAGTGAAATCACAATCTGTTAATGATGTCACACGAGAGAGACCATACTGGAGAGAAACCTTATGAATGCAAACCATGTGACAAATGTTTTAGCGAAGCAGGAAATTTAAAGATACATGAAAGAGTCCATACTGGAGAGAAGCCTTACAAATGCAAACAATGTGGCAAGTGTTTTAGCCAAGCAGGACATTTAAAGACACATGAAAGAGTCCATACTGGAGAGAAACCTTATGAATGCAAACAATGTGGCAAGTGTTTTAGCCAAGCAGGAGATTTGAGGAGACACGAAAGAGTCCATACTGGAGAGAAGCCTTACAAATGCAAACAATGTGGCAAATGTTTTCGCAACGCAGGAAATTTAAAGATACACGAAAGAGTCCATACTGGAGAGAAGCCTTATGAATGCAAACAATGTGGCAAGTGTTTTAGACAAGCAGGAGATTTGAGGAGACACGAAGGAGTCCATACTGGAGAGAAGCCTTACAAATGCAAACAATGTGGCAAATGTTTTCGCAACGCAAGAAATTTAAAGATACACGAGAGAGTCCATACTGGAGAGAAGCCTTACAAATGCAAACAATGTGGCAAGTGTTTTAGCCAAGCAGGAAATTTAAAGATACACGAAAGAGGACGTTCTGCAAGTGCAAGTGAACACGAAGTAGAGATCCATCGCTCCAGACAGGAACATAGTTCAAAGCAGGGTGAAAATTACAGCTGTTAGCTTTGCCAAGAGGAGTTGTGCAACGAGGAGCTTCTTCTTGCACATTATCAAAATCATATGACGTTTGAGGAGCCATCAACGTAAAGTAGTTGGGTGGCTTTTTAATGAATTTTGTTTAAGAAAGTTTTAGTTCTTCGGCTATAATGGTGTTGCGTTTGTAAATTTAAAAAGCGTTCCATTTCCTTGTTGTTAGGTTTCGTTGGACGTTACTTCGCCGCCATATGCGTTCAGCCCATCTAAACACAGCTTTTTTTTTTTTTTCTTCGGAGGGGGGGGTGGGGGGTGGGTTATACCAGTTCAAGCTATTGTAAATGCCCTTTTATGTGTTTTTAAAATAATATTTTAAAGGTTCCACTAGAAACAACGACTTTTTGTAACCAACGGGCCTCTTTAACCCCAACCAGCTTAAGGACGGTGCCTACTATTGTTAATGCGCATACGTTCTGCGCATCTGGAGATACTTGGATTTCCTATCGGTGATGCTTACTAATACAGGGATATTTTTGCGCGGTTTAAAACTATCCGGAGAAAGTAGATCTTAGTAAGTACTCTTGGTATCCAAAAAGGAAATTGGGGGTAACCATTCATTTTTGAGAGATAATTAAGCTTCAATTTGAGAAAGAACGCCATACATTGCTTTGTATTTTAAAGATTTTTATAAATATTATTCATGAATTATGTTTGAAAAATGCATGGTTACCCCCAATTTTCCTTTTGGATTTCAATAACGCTCGTTAAGATCTACATTTCCTGCATAATCACACACCGGGGAAAAAATATCTTTAATTAGTAGGCACCGTCCTTAAAATCCCCGGCAGCAATGCTCGGCTACATAGCAACGTAACGCACAATTTATATGGTTTATGGGAAAACAATTGGCAAGTCCTATCCTAAAGAGAAAATGAGAAATTATTTTCCAGAAAAGTGCCTATTCACAAACTACCCCCGATCTTTATCTTATAAGTCAAATCGATCCGAAGGAACCGTTATTTTCCAGTGAGCTAATGTTTTGTGATTGTGACACCGTCGATGGTTCCCGAGAGGAATCAACAGGAAATACTAACGACCTCGGGACCACTAAGCATATCACCTCTCTTAAGTCGTGCCAAACTTAAACCATTTTCTGCAAATGCATCTTAACCACCAAATTGTTGCATATCGAAGTGTTCCTGGAGGAAAAACTTGTTTCCTTACTTTGGCAAATTTCCAGGCAGTCACATTCTGTTTCTAAGGTCAAGTGTGCATTGCCACCATATGAACTTCACTTTACGAACCTTTCTTTAAGATTATGAAATCCAAAATAAGTCATATAGACGTAAATGTTAGCATATAAATCTTGTTGTTGTTGTTGTTCATTAAAAGAAAAGACAAGATTATTAAAGCAAAGATTCCTTAGGTACCAAAGGGAGTCATAGACGGAAACGTCATTTGACAACATCTCAAATTCATGTCCGTTAAGCTCACAGCCTTGTTCTACCAATATATGAGTACACTAGTTTGATTTTGGGTTAGTGAATAAAATCGTGTGGTAAAGCGAAATAAATTTTTCACTGGAGTTTCTTCAACAAGCGTGCAGAGTACTAGGCGAGAATGACTGCGGTCCTCACAAAAAGTCCCGGCAGTTGCATATCGAAAAGACAAGTATCAAAAAGATTTTCTTGTCCCAGTCAAAAAAGTCATTTAATTTGGGTACACGGGGAAGGCATAGGTCTTTTTTCTGCTCTTTCCGTTTTTTTTTTTTTTTGATATATTACTGAATCTGAAACAACACCGTACAAGGCAAGCGAAACCAAGGATATTTTTATGACGTAATCAAAGTCATAGTTGAAGTACCTGATCAGTTACCCATATGTCGCCTCCTTTTCGAGTTGACTACTTTCGAGTAGTTATACACTTGTGAATGTCCTAAAATACCTTCACAAGTCGGTGGTGCATGCACTTTAATTACTTCGATAGATGCTCGGTGAATATCCGAGTGCTCCATTACAAGAGTGAAACCTTCGAACTTCCAATTATTACGTGTAATTCGGATGCTTTACCACTGAGTTGTTGGAGGTTAGTAGGAGCTATGCCATTTATTGACCTTTTGACCCCCGTGGCGACCCCCACTGAGGAGTAAAATCGTCTGGGGTCAAACAGAGTTAAATCATCTACAAGTTTTACTCTGCGGTGCAGGGATGGCTCAGTGGTGAGAGCACTCGCCTCCCACTAATGTGGCCTGGGTTCGATTCCTTGACTGGGCGTCAAGTGTGGGTGTTTATGAGAGAAAATTGCTTTAAATTGTCAAGATGAGAGTGAGGATCACTTCACCCCTTCGGCTATAACCCGCGCTTCAAATTTATTTTGTTTGTTTCATGCCATTTATCTTAATTTCTAAATTGTGACTTGCAGACTCGTACCAGTGACATGTTGGTCTCCCTTTGAACACAGAATAGGCTGAGACTTGATAGAGTCACATGCCAGAGCCACCCACTAGTACTGATAGGAGTTGAAGTGTTGGCTATTTACAAACATTTCTTTAAGCGGATTGCATTACCTGTGTGCAACTGTTATCTTAAAAAAGGAAATGATTAACCACTTTAAAATGAAATTACTACTTTCGTTATAAAGTAAGAAAATGTTAAAAGAATGAAACTTGAGTTAGACCAATGCAGTTGGGGGTAGTTACCCAATATAGTTGAAGGTGGCATCCAAGAAGTAAAGCTTCAAATGTTTCAGTACAAGATTTTACAGAACATATTACCCACTCAAGCGAGCTTATACCGAGATGGCATAAAAAAGTGATCGCTCCACCTCTTGGTCTCTCATAGCCTTAGTCTTGATGGTATGAAAAAACACGAGAACAGATCTTATTAAATTCATGTAAACTCTTATAGGGTTGCCACGTTAGGTCGACTGATGGGCAGACACTAAATCACTGTATTCTTACTTCAAAATGTTATATTTTTTGTGCTGGTGCATGGGCGAGAGGATGACCTCTGTTTCCGGACTTTCCTTTTGCGTCTGCATGAAAGACTCATCATTCTAAAAGAGATCGCTACTGCTAAAAAATTCACTAAGAATGTTTTTTCGAGAGAGGGCTTTCCAAGGACTTTCTTTCTCTGTTCTCTTTCTTTTTCTCTTTCTCTTCCGGTAGCATTGTAACACGCAATAACACTCAGAGAAGAGATGTAATCTGCAGATTGTAATCTTGCGTCTGTAAACAGCATTTTTTACAATGACTGCAAAATTCTCGCGAGCTCATTGGCTAATTTTTATGGTCAATAAGCGGACAGACACATAAGTTTATAATTTATGCGTTTCCAAGAATTTAATTTATGCAAAATTTTGTGAAACGTCGATCTGTCACTTTTTAACCAATAGAAAGTCTAATTTTTTTCATTAGCCAATAAGGGAGCGAGGCAACTTATGAATTTGGTTGCGTCAGATTGAATAAAATTGAGTTTTCTTGCATTTTTGTCTCGCGTTCTTCTCGTGCTTTGACTTTATTTTAACCCCTCTGCCCGGCTTTTTGTCACTGTAAAAACAAATTGATGTCTGTCCTGTTATTGACAATGAATTTCGTCAAATTTGTTAAATGGGTACTTCATGTTATTCTTGTCATTGTTGTATATTTGTTTCAATTAAACAATTTTTTTAAAAAATAGTGCGAGCACCAAAATGGGTAACCAGTATAAATATCAAATAGGAGATAACAAGACTTATTTTGCAATAAAATGCAAGGCTAGTTCCCCAGTGCTTGATGGTAAAGTGAATCAAAATGGCCTGAAAGCTTTAACAACTACTTGTGTTTTTGGATTTTGTTCCAAGATAGGTTTCTCATTAGATATTTCATTTTGGCTAACAAACGCAAATATCAAAAGAATTACAGGAAAGCGACCTCGGTTTGCTCTCATTAAAAATGACCTATGACCATGGACATATTACAACCATGATCGGCATTACAATCTTCACCACTTATAACGACCGTAACTACAACGATTGGCGTGAGCACTGGGAACAACAGAGCAACCATGACTACTGGGACCACCGTAAACATCTGGAGTACCATGGGCACTATGCATGATGATCATCCATAGCCACAATGACTGCGGACGAGTGACCACCACAACCACAATGATGACCGTAATCTCTCGGTTAGGACGATGACCCTTGCCACCAGGACCACTCCGACAATCCGCGGGACCACCTGCTCCTTGATTGGATACCTCATGTTAGCAAAAAAAGTAAATCAAAGATTAGTTAGCAATCTTAATTTAATTTCTTCAGGAAAAGAATCCTCTAGTAAGTTCTTGGCGTCAAAGATTTGGGAATCAATACCTTCTTTATTTTAGAATATGCTTCGTAATAGTTCTTGGAGAGAATACAATTATTTGTTGTTGAGTAACCAGATTTAATTTTAGTACATCTATAATTGATAGACAGAGAGGGAGACTTTCATAACTTAATCTTAGGTCTTCCGTTTTAATAAAATAGCAAATGTTATTTAAACTTTTAGCCCACGACTACAAGCATACAACTTCATTGTATTTGTGCAACGCCGCTTTAACAGAGGCAAATATTTTTACATTGGTTTTCCCGCAAAACCAGACCTTTCCAGCTAATCATACGTCTTGCAGGAGAAATCATTACCCATCGGATTGAGAATCTTATTTAAGAACCAAACTTTTATTTGAGAACTAGTCTAAAGAAAGCTTGATTTGTGAAAATGGTGTTACATATATAGACCAGGAACCCATACCCGGAGCCTACAACTCTACTGTTTTTTCGTGTAACGGCGTTTTGACAGACTGATTTATTTTTAGATTTAATTTCTCGCGAATGAGACTCCCACAGGAGCCCGATGACCAATTACAAGAAATTAAGCTGACGTCATAGGGTCACCGAACCGGAACTGCCTTTGTTTTTTGACCTAATTCGCGGGAAGGGCTAGTCTAAGAACAAAGCTACTTGTGAAAACGCCGTTTCACAGACGCCGTATGGAAGTTGCACGCTCCAGATGGGCTCCTGTATAGACCTACAATCTCGGACAAAACTGTTGAGACAGTAACACAAATTCGCCTTCATTTTTAAACATGCCTACTTACTCCTCCCTTCCCACTCCCCTCCCCCCTCAGTCAATGTTGCTGAGTATCGTCATATGTTCTACAGTATATTTCTGACCAAGATAAATCAATATTGAGGTTGGGGGGTAGGGAAAATGGCAGGTTTTAAGCGGTACATTTGGATACCTTGTTGGAGTACCAAAAATGTTCCTTTGTCCGAGATTGTTGTGTTGGAGTTGTATCCTCCTGTTTATGGGCTTCTGCTTGCACTCGATGGTGTTAAACCTGAAAAACATCCATGCTACTTTGGATACAGTACACCAGCAATAAATTTCATTGAGGATAACATTTTTTTTTCTGTAAATGATCTTTTCCGGCTAAAGTAGATACATTGAGGATAGTAGATAGACTAGTACGAAAAAGGTAAAGGGAAAAATGACATACTCGCCCTTATATGGATAATTTGAGCAATTGTTTCTTGTGGACACCTGAAAAGTTCAGGTTGCCTCAACAGGATTGGAATCCATAACCTGTGATTTGATTAAGTGTGAATAAAGACATTAAATTGAATGGAGATATGAAATAAACCTGAAAAAGGTAATTCATTTTCATCACCAAAGAATCATCCATCAAGCACGATAGAATTAATCCAAAGCAGTCTACAACTTTCCTTTACGGATGGTGTTATTTGCAGGCCGCAGATTGCAGGTTGCAGGTTGCAATATGGGAGGTGGCGTGGTCCAGTGATTAGGGCGTTGGTTTTAGCATGCGGTTGCCCTGGAGTTCAAAACCTCCTCTAGCCTCTGGTTTGATTTTGTTTCCAGTTGTCCCGGATTCAACTCTACCACGCTTTGTAAATATCCAAATGGTTGCCTCCTGCCACTTGGGGGTCTTAATCATGTTTCTTTCAATTATTAAAAGTGTGGTGCCTGTGAACTAACTTGCACTTCCACTATAAATATAACAAATTGATGTCAGTTTTTCATGTGTCTGTCCTGTTATTGATCATGAATTTCGTCATAACATTGTCAAAGTAGCTGTGGATCCACGAGGCGATAGCAACAGAAAAAAAGTCTCCGGAAACTTGAAATAGCACAAGAAAGTTCCGCAAGTACAAAAGAACTTGAAGTTGAAGTCCATCATCGCTGCACCAGACGAGAACATCATTCGAACCAGGCTGAAAAACACATCTGTTGACTTTGCCAGGAGGAGTTGAGCAGCAAGGAGCTTCTTCTTGCACTACGAAAATCACATGACATTTTAGGAGTCGTCAAGTTGAGGCGCCTTGGTGTCTTTTAATGTCAAGAAACTTTGTTTAAATTGCTTTAAAATGGCAATGACTGATTGTGGTTGAAGTTATCTTGTTTATGATTAAATTAAAAGGTAAAAAGGTGCCATATGAGATGCCATATATCCGAAGCTTTCGTTTTGCATTCCTGCTAGTACTAACGGTTTTTTGTGGGTGTGCTTAGAAATGCACAGTGATGTACCTAGCGTTTCACAGGGGAAGCAAGACCAAGACTGAGCATTTTTTTTTCAGCGTTTGGTTTCTTCATTCTAACGAGATATCTTTTAATTTTAATTTTTGTAAACAGAGATGTGTTCAGTTGAAAACGGACCGCAAAGTTTGCGCTATACCTTGTGATTTCCATCATATGAGAACGGAACGATCGAATTAAGATCGGTTTTTTAAATCTTCGCTAGAGAACTGAGAAAAGTCATCGCCATACCGGCTCCGTTCACTCCTATCAGTAGACTAATGCCAAAGTCTCTGACCTGAGAAATCCATTTTCCACAACATCAGATCATGATTCCTTACAACAAAAACACTTTTGGAATTAGCAGTCGACCAAATATAGTCAATCAAATTCCTCAGTTTCGACAGTCCAGTAAAATCTCAATTGTAATCCCAATTCCTATCAGACGAAAAAGCTACCATACAGTATAAGGAGTAAAACGCAGGATAAAAGAAGCTATTCAAATTAAACTTACGAAACCGGCGTTAAACAGAGACAATGGTTACGAATTAGCAGCCATCTATGACACAATTCTAACCCCCAAGAGGCGTTAAAAACCTTTTTAAAATTCATCTTTTTAACATTCACATCATTGACTGATGAAGTCCGGTTGAAAAACGGACGAAATATTTCATAAGTTTTAACTTTTAGCTCCGAGTTTGTAAAACTTTTAAACTTTTATTATGCTTCCGGAGCAGGAAACAAATGTTTTGATTGTAGTATAAGGAGTATTTGTTACATACTTAGAAGCGCAATTAATGGATGATTAGTGTATTATTTTTGTTCACCGTTGAAAGTTACATTCGTTGTTAATAGGGATCGGCTATTCATCGAGTTGAGTTGAGTTTGAGTTGAGTTTGAGTTAAGTTTGAGTTAAGTTTGAGATAAGATTGAGTTACAGTTTTAGGTGTTTTTCGGAATTAAAAGTAGTGAATATTCAGGACAAGTCACTTCGAAAACTGTTTTCTCCGCGTTGAAAGATATATTTGCATAAAATTTTGCAAAATCGCATGGCTCTCCAATGATCAAAACAATCTTATAATTATTACACCTTTCACGGCATCATTCTCGTTGCTGCTGTTAAGTCTATCGACGTCAAAACGATGTCTTCTTAGAGGGATACATAGGCTTTATTGTTAAGCCAGTTAAAGCCGGCCCGGCGGCTATCATGAACCGTATATTTGTCGTCCGGCATCACAAGAACGCCGTGAACGGAAGTGGAAAACATATTACGAAATGAGCCCGCATTACGCTTTTTGCTCATAACCGCTAAAATTCCAAAGACGATTGTCACGTTTCTATTCACCGAACTTTTGTAATGTCTGTCTATCGTATTTGAACATGTTTGACCTAGTCACACATGTCAGAAAACCATTTCACTGCAAATTTGAAAGAAGTAATGCTTGATTGTTTCGCCTGGCCTTGATGGTATTACATTTTTATTTAAAGTGTTATTAAGTGGTAACTTTAACTGTAAGTTATGAAATTAAATGCATGCTAATCCCTACTTCGGTCCGCTATGACGTCTAGTTGCCTAGCTACAATCCCAGCCAAAAAGATGGTGACACCAATTGATTTGGGTAACCCTAGACCTAAACTGGGTTTTTAGGCCTAGGGTTAGACAAATTGAGGTTTTGGGTTACTTTTCGAAAAGGTAAAACAATGACATGCAAGTATGAGTGACCCGTCAAACTGAAAGTGACCTTTGTTTTAGACCCCACCCAATCTCGGTCATAAATTTCGGGGACACTTGATGCCACACATAAGTTCACCCCTTCCCCCCTTTTCGAAGTTGTAGGGAAAAAAACTATTGACTTTTCTCATGACTGCCCAAAGTTATAATGCGATCAATGAAAAGGGGGAAGGGGATGTTTTTTTGGATTAGGGTTTTGGGTTACTTTCCAAAGGTAAAATAATGGCCTGCAACGAGTAACGAGTAACGAGTAAGTGACCCGTGGTTGGCTTGGTCAATATTCCCAAAAGAGATTTTTTTTCCTGGAATAGGTGCTCTTCATGTAAAACAGCATATGGAAAGTGGGAGTTTGACAAGAAGTGACAAACACCATTGGTGTTTTTTGCTTGTCATACTTCCACTCTGCTTCTTGTTTTTTTTTGCAGGTGACATTTGGTCCAGGAGGAATGACAGATTGTGCATCGTTAGAAAACACAATAGAAGACCAAGTAGATGAAGGTAAAGACCTATATACTCAATTCAGTTTGTACAAGGTAGTCCAGCTATCTTAATCCAACACTCACTTCCTCCTTGTTTGTCCTCTTCCCTTAAAACAGGAATTTGTAAGAAACAAAAAAAAAACAAACGGAAGAAGAAAAAAAACAAGAAAGGCAAGAAAGCTGAACCTCAAGAGAAACGTCTGAAATTGGAGAACAACGAATGAGCCGATGGAATATGCTACGCCGTATGTGACAAAATATCAAGTCCGCTAAAAAATAAAACAACTTGCACAATTAACATTCAAGTTGACAACAATTAGCATCAGTTTGTTTGTTGACCAAATCAAATTCCTCGCAATTTATGTCACTTCTCTTGTTGTGCAATTCATGTATTCAAGGCCCGCGCATCGAATGTCAAGCTCGATAATTTCAATTCAAGATGCTTGTTTTATAAATCAAGAAGGGAGAGAATAGCTTTTGATCAATTCTATTTTCGAGGGGAACTGCACCAGTAATGGCGGGCAACCCGTTTATCGTCCCAATAAGGAGTTTAAGAAATGACGACTGCTACGGCAACGACAACACCAAAAAAAAAGTATTATCACCTGTTTTAATATATGAGGCGGCCCAGTCCAGCTAGGCCCCCTTTGCCAAGATCTCGGCTCCTGCCTGTTTTTATTTAGTAAAATTTCGGTTCGTTTATATCAGAAGGCGGGCTGGCCCACTTGCCGAGATCCCGGTCTGAACTACGGAGATCTCGGCAAGCCAGGCTGAAAAATTCTCATATAAACGGTCCAGCCCGGTTTGCTGGGATGAAAAATTCTCATGACGTGTGGGTTGCCTTGAAAACGTAGTCGGATTTGCATAATCACAGGATGATTTTTGCATCTTTTGTTTTAAAATGCCATTCCGTACTTGCTAGCGCTAAAATGAACCTTTCGTTTCGAACCTCAAAGCAAGAAAATTCACCGGGTACCCCATGCGTGACTTTAACGGTTACAAGACACTAAACAAATTCCTAAAATTCATCCCGGTAAACCTGTCTGAAATCGTCCATATAAACATTTCATTCCTTTTACCGGGCCAGCCCGTCTAACAGGGCTGGCTCGCCTCTTATAAATTAAACAGGCCCTAAAAGAGGAAGAAATTATCATGCTGCACGTGCGGCACGCATTTTTGTAAGGCATTTCTCTCTCGTACTCATCAAAACACAAAATGACCAATTTTCGGGTTTGGACGACAACATGGACAACAAACAGTGAATCTTTTGTTCTTTCTCTTTTTTTCAAATCCGTTCGTACGATTTTGGTTATCGAATACTTCGCCTATCTTATACAACATAAACAAGATGGAAACGCCTTTAAACACTTAGCACTTAGGATAGCTCAAGCTAATAGTTAGAAGTAACGTTTTCGTCGCCGTAGCCTTCTTGGTTTCTTGATATTTTGTCACATTCGGCGTAGCATAATGGAAATAATCACTTTGAAAACAACAGTGAATTAAATGAATAAAGTCCCACTGAGTACATAAATAGCATTTCTTCAGTACTGGGATGAGTGGCCTAGCGCCATTTGCAACAGACTGGTCACATGACTGATAGTTGGAGAGCTTGAAGCTTTATAAATTCCAGAAATGTAGAGGTCATGTTTGACCTACTCAGAATACAAATTTTGAGAGAGAAACCACCTTAAGGTAAAGATTTCATGATCAGTAAAATACTTGAAAATTCCATACTATCGTTTATGAACGAAAAGCTTTTGTTCTCCAGTTTAATTTTCCATAATGAAGCGTCAAAAACGGAGCTCAGATTCTTAATGTTACCAAGGGTGCAATAAGTGAGAGCAAATGTGGAAATTTCAGACTTGAAATCTCGATTCAAAGCTCTAAAAGCAGTTTGAAAGGTGAAAAAAAAAAAAAACAGGATTGGCATGTGATCAGCAGACTCCTGTAAGACTATGTAAAAGAGGTCATGTGACAAACTGTTGCAAAAGGCCCATTCTATACTTCGTTGTCTGTCAGTGGTAAATGTGACGAGAGAAAAAATAAACAATATAGGAGAAGACTAAGAGAGATTAAGCAAGACGTTTAAGCTTCTTTAGTCTGTTAACTAGATATATTGAGTGAGACAAATCGAAGAGTGAATTTGCATGCTCTTGTGACACACAACTGTCTACTGTTTGCCGAAAATGTCCTGCTTAAACTCTCTATATATGCGAATTTGTTTTTTTTAAAAGCTGTTTATGATGGGAAACAAGAAAGTTCCTTACTGTGTACTTCCCGCAATGACGCGGTTTTACAACAGATGGACCTTAGAAAATAAAACAGTTAATAGACCATTTTACAGTGGTATAATCGGTAACCTGGCTATTACATGGCAGTGAAGTTGGAGTGAAGCTTGCTATGATACAGACCTCACTTTTATACACATGATTACAAGGCTTAGGGGAATCAATGCATGGATTTGTATGAGTTAATTTATTCCCTGGAGCCTCACAGTGATGCCTTTTGTTTCAATGAGACTGAATTTTCATATATCGAAAGTGGGTTACTGCGTTGCCGCAATGCTAACTAATCTGAGATTTACATAAGAAATGCAGAAACTCCAGCCTCAATTTCATATGGTGGCCAGGATCTGAAGCGCATAACTTTTCTTAAATGAGTCAAAAAATCAAAAGAGGCATTATTGAACAACTGAGTGTGAGCAATAAAATTGTATTAAAGGTAATGATGACAGCAGTGGTACTTTTTCATACTTTTTATAGTTCAACAATAATTTTGACAAAAGATGTTTGTTGGTACACTTTTTGAACACTTTCAGTTTGCTAGATTTGTTTGTTTGTTAATGAATCGTGAAGGAACACTAAATATAGGCTGCCCTGGCGTGCAAGTAGTTTCTTAGGCGTCATAGCAGCATTTATAAAAGCGCACAAAGAGAGGGGAAATGTGACCCTGCAAGTGATAAAGGCCAACGCAAATCGGGAGAAATTCTTTTTTCAGTCTTTCCGACGCGAAAAATTGGATCAGTTAAGTTTCACGAGTAATTTAAGAAATTATTCGAGAAGATATGAATACCAAAAAAGCATTAAGTAATATCAAAACGAGGATTGTAATTCTTGAAGATATGACTACCACAAAAGCATTAATATCGAAACGAGGAAAGTAAAGCTGCAATATATTACTACATCCCTTAAGACCCCTTACCTTATCAGTTTTAGAGGAAAAGAAAGGTGTGAAGTAATGACCAGATTAGAAATAATTTTGAAGGGGGTAGTTTCCAAAGAAACTGTGGTTGCAGCGTCGGTGGGGAAGTACTATACAAAAATTTGGTTTTATCAACGGAGTTGATAATATAAATTGGCCACCGAACGCTCGAAACCTCAGCTTTTAGAATCTCTGTACGGTGGTCAATTTTCATTATCAACTCCGTTGATAAAACCAAATGTTAGAAATAATTTTGTCTTTCATTTCACCCTCCTTTGTTGCATATCTTTTAAAAAACAAAAAGACAAAAGACTAACGATACAAAGGAGAAAAAACAGAGATAGTGAAAACGTTTAAACGCAGCCGATTTCGGGCCCGATCTTTCATCCGCTGTGATGTTTGGTTTCGGAGTCCGTTTGTTTGCAAGGGAAGGGGGGGAAGCCTTCGTCCAATAAGGGGCTCGAGTGAGAATATCGGGCGCCGAGTGTTTCTCTTTATAAATCCACCTTCGGGGTACTACTTGAAACGGGGTCCACTTAACCCTTGCTAACATTACGGAGTCCGTTAGTTATTGTAGGATCCGGGTTCTGTATTGGGACTCTGTTTGTTTTGATCGGCCTCGGGTGCTCAGGAACCCAATATGATCCGATCCGGGTTCTGTATTGGGACTCTGTTTCTTTTGATCGGCCTAGGGTACTCAGGAACCCAATATGATCCAAAGGGGAAATCCACCTTCGGGGTACTACTTGAAACGGGGTCCACTTAACCCTTGCTAATATTACGGAGTCCGTTAGTTATTGTAGGATCCGGGTTCTGTATTGGGACTCTGTTTCTTTTGATCGGCCTCGGGTACTCAGGAACCCAATATGATCCGAAATAAACCAGCCGGAGCAATTGAGACATTTGGTGAACGAAGTCGTCGAGAATTGTCCGTGTGTTGGAGTGGATTGCGAGATAGTTGATGAAGTTGGTTACATGTCAGCAGAATTAAAGGAACGTTCACTTCCCTGGCGCCGAGTATTTTTTCGAATTTGCACGCGATTGGTAAAAATCGATGGAATTTGAAAAGTTAGTAACAGACGCCGAAAGTTTCAAGCCGGGCACGGGAGTTTTATTGCGAGAGATATGGCGTAGAGATAAGGATGATTTTCTGAAGGATCAAGGGAAAAATGGTAAGTTTTAGAAATAAAACTTAGATCCACCGTTTATCAGTTGATATTTGGATACAGTAACATTAGTACATGTATCAATCAAATGCTGTAGTATTTTTGAACAAGTCTTAATTGTTTTATTGACTCATAGGTAGAGTCTGCATACGAGCCAAGTGGCCCATCAGGCCGGAGCTTATGCCGGTTTCCATGGCATGAAGCGACTAGGAGTATATCTACAACCCCCCTAGATGGGATGCCAGTCCATTGCAGGGTTTACCTGTTAAAAACAGTCCTAAAATTTTGCAACTAAAAGGGTGTTTTTTTGACCAAGTTTTTTTTCCAATTTAATTGTAGTCAGCATGTTGAGACACAGTGTTTTGCTAAA
>NW_027179703.1:12500-17500 GCF_036669935.1 Montipora foliosa | reverse complement strand
GGATCAGATCTTTGCTTTACGAAATATCCTGGAACAGTCTCTCGAATGGAACACATCTCTTTGCATTAACTTTATCGATTTCCAAAAGGCATTCGATAGCGTGCACCGAGAGAGTCTATGGAATATTTCAAAGTTAACCCTGCTCTGTATCTGCATGTTTTAGTTTTAATTAATTTGTCTGTAAGTTCTTTATGCAATTGACATTCTTTTGCTAACAATATCAGAAATACTGTTTTGAGATGGTTTGCCTCAGTCATAAACATGTTTACAAATTATTATAGAACAAATCTGTATAAGTCTCGCAAAACAAAAATCAAGCAATAGTTTTTACAATACTCTTTTTCTGTATTGAAATATTTTAAAGTTCAACTGTAATCTACCCGTGTAATTTGTGCGTGCCTGATTATGCTGTGAAAAAACCTTTGGAAAGTTTTGCCCAGCCAAAAACATAACTCATCTTCCTTGGTTGGCAGGGAGTGGCACAACACATGTACACAACCATACCCAAGATGTTGGTGGCTGTTAAAGATGGCACAGGAGCCATTTTCCCAGACTAACAAAGCAACTGATCTTTGACAACAGACAATGACACCTACAGATTACCTTTTAAGGTGGGCACGATCCCTTACATGCTTAACCAATCCAGAAAAATCATTATATATTAGTCCTTATTGCCCCCAATGGGGCATAGAGCCGCAACAATGTCTCTTTTCCACCGGGTCTTGTCTTTCGCAATTGCCTGTGACTCTCCCCATGACAAACCCATCTCACTAAGTTCAGTTTCCACTGTCTTCCTCCAGGTGGTTTTGGGTCTTCCCCTTTTTCTTTTGCCTGCAGGTGTCCACCTAAGGGCAACCTTGGGTATCCTCTCCGACGACATTCGTAAGACATGTCCCAGCCATCTAAGCCGGCGTTTCTTGATTTCAAGATCCATACTTGTGCACCCAGTCTTCTGATACAGGTCATTGTTGGAAATTTTATTGGGCCAGAAGATGTTGCAGATCCTTCGCAGACAGCTGTTGTGAAAAACATTGACTTTATTTATGTCCCTCTTGGCAATTCTCCAGCATTCAGAGCCGTGCAGAGGTTGCTTGACGCATCACCCAGTCGATAGTAACAAGGAAGAGAATAGGCGAGAGTATGCAGCCCTGGCGCACTCCCGATTTTACTGGAAATGCTTCTGTAATGGTGTTTCCAAGGATGATACTACATTCGAAGTTGTCATAGAACATCTTGATAAGGTTGATAATCTTGGGAGGTAATCCATATGCTTGAAGGATCTTCTTAAAGACAAACAATTCTCAAAGTGTAAAAGATTTCAAAATCAAACATTTTTTTTTATTGTAAGGAATCTGATCGGTAAGATTATTCAACTTCTCTTTACATAGAAAGAACACAATTAGTATCACAATAAAACACCTCTCATTTCAAGTCTAAACGGTTGTTTGTGACTCACATGAATTTTTGTCTTACCAAGTGACCTGAACTTATATCCACGGTTATTCAAAATAGTCCTTCATTGAAGATCCAATCGTCCGTTTTGTCGAAAGCGGATTCAACCGTTTGTCCCTTTGGGGGAGAACCGGGAGGCCTAGAATAAGCTTACGTCCACTTAAAAGGAAAAAAAAAAAAATTACAAGCGGTGTCCCTTTCATGGATTGAGTAAAATCACTTGAGCTTTTGAAGATGGAAAGTTGAGTGCTAATATGCCTTACTTGTGAGTCTGTTCGACACACTCTACATTAATTAAGATCGCTTATCGATACTGTAAGTCTTGAGCTTGTCTCTGAAGCTCTGGTCAGCTGAAACCACTTTGCCAGCTGCCATTAGAGCTTTCTCTTCTTGGGCAGCATAAAACTCTTTAAATTTTGTGACATATTTTCTTTACTAAATCTCTCCATATCGCTTTAGCTGTGACCAGAAACGATTCCCAGAGTTCTTCGTCAAGAGAAACTGCTTGCTTCGTTAACTTCATTAGGTGTTTCGGGTATCGCTTCAGATTTGCCTCACTAAGCAATTCTCTTATTCTACTGTCTAACGCTAGAAAAACGACATTGAACTTAGTGTTAAGAAAAGTCAACTTTCCTTCGTCCAAAGTTTTAAGCCCCAGTGGCAACGATTTCTTTTCCTCCTCTGAACATACCATTTCAGTCATTAGTTTCATTTCCTTGGCATAATTCTCCTTCGTCGATTCTGATAATTTTCTTGCCCCTTTCCGCCCGAAGATAACTTTCTCCCTTCCTTTACGTAGTTGGTGTAGGGCAGCGCCCGAAATTCTCGCTACGTCCACAATGTCTCAGGCGACAACTGCGTCCTGGCTTTCATCTGAAATTGATTGGCTTTTCGCTTTGTCAATCTTAATTTGTAGTACCATCTCATGAAATTTCTCGTAAATTGTCCAGTATGTAACATTAAGCACCACACTCGCATGAAGATACACTTCATGTCTTACTTTTTCTTCCAAGGTAGCAGCAAAGGCATCTCTAATTTCTTTCCAGTTATTCGTTTTTTCAACATGAAGAAGGACTCGAGAGCATTGTATGGAAAATGACGCCCGCTTTTCGCAATTTTTCACCTTCATGCCTGCAACCTCTGTAAACTTGGAAATAATTTCCGACAACATTTCCCAACAAACATTTCCGAACAATGTGCAGGATGGCTCAATGTTTTGGATGAAGTGCACAAATTGCTTGCGGACTTGAAAAATTGCATGACAACGATTTATCATCCCTCAACTTTTTTTCGCAATGCGTATGTACACTTTTTATAAAAGTTTTTAAGGTTTCTTTGATTCTCTCACCCTCCTCCACAGAGATATATTTGTTAGAAGTTGTTTCTTCTTACTCCTAGGTCCGTCTTTTGGTTTATTTCCCCCGACACTTGCTGTCCTCTTTTTTCGAAAAACTTTTTTTTTTTATTGCTCGAAGATCCCCTAAGAGACTCCTCATACGACGACATCTCTGATGCGTCTTCGCTACTAGATTTATCGGAAAAATCGTTACTGCTTCCGTCTGAGGTACTGCTTTCCCCACTTTCCGATTCTGAATGAATAAAGTTCTGAGCAAACGCTTGCTTCAAACTTGAAAGGGAAACTGATGATAGAAATTCGATATTATCCTCATTCAGGAAAGTAATTTCGGACGCCATTTTTTAACTCCTTATTTGCGCAGCGCCCTCACAGAATTTACGCGCGTGTGGCACACGACATTATAATTTAACAGTTGGGCATGGATATTGACAAATTTTTAGGGTAGGCCATCCTATAATTTCGCTCCCAAAAGCCATTTTTGGTTTTCAAATCAAGTCTACAAAAGGTGTTGATTTTCCTACAGTTAGTTGATTTGCTACACTCTTCAGGTGATTCTGGTTGAGTTTAGCACTTATAACACAAATATAATTACAATTTAACAAATGGGCATGGATATTAACACATTTTTAGGATAGACAATGATATAATTCCGTTCCAAAAGGCCATTTTTGGTTTGCAAATCAAGTCTACAAGTGTTGTTGATTTACCTTCAGTATGTTGATTTGTTCACTAAAGGGAAAGTACGCTCTAGAAAAAGTTACTCTGAATCGAAAGTTATTTACCTGTATTGTCATACTTGACCACTCATTTAGACTAAATGTGTTTAAATAGCGAACAATAACGCTTCAAAAATAGACAAGTTGAAGTTTAAATTGAAATCCACCATCTTTGTTGTTGTGTGTGCAAACGAGGCTATGGCGCAGCAATAGTCAAGGATTTCTCCGGATGTCCAAATGTTCTTGAAAACAGTCATTATCAATCAGTGAAAGGTTCCAGCAATTCTGCTTTTTTATAAAAAGATCAACTCTTCCACTTGAAAAGAGCACAAAAATTAACTTTCTGCATTTATTTTTCATAGAACAACATGCAGAATTTTTACCTTTTTGTTAATGCTAGTCGATCAGGTGAAAAGTTAAAAAAAGGTACCTTTTTAGAGAAAAAAAGGCGGGTATTTTAAGCTTTCGAGTAAAAATATTTTGACGTCAATATTGTCCACTTTTCATGCATTTCTCACTTTACCAAACAAAACTTTAAAGCGCGAAAAAGGTACCTTTTTTCGGTTAGAAGCGATCTCTTAAAAAGCGCGAAAAAGGTACCTTTTTGCGGTTTAGAAACGTTCCTATCAAAAGAGCAAAAAGGTACCTTTTTTGCGGTTACAAGCAATCTCATAAAAGTCGAACCATTGTAATCTGCGAAAAAAAAATCAAATTCTACGTCAATCTACGACAAACAGAGAAGTGTTTTTTTCTTCAAAGTCTAAACTGAGCAGGTTATCATAATAACTGTTTTGTTTCGTGGGTGCCTTTTTTCACTCCGGAACGGGTTATTAGAGACTTCAGAGAGGTTTCATAAACTGTTTTTCAATAATGCAAACTAGATTCGAATTTGACCCCGGGTGACTTTTGAGCCGCAAGCCGAAGTAAAGCCATTAACCGTAAATGCCGCAATCCCTTTGAGACCCCCTTACTTACACTGCAGTGAGCCTGAAACGCTTTTATTTCCCCTTCTTAGGCCTTTTTACGTTAATTATGCTAGCATTTTTGGAACATTTTAGTGGAGTCTTCCGAAAAATTTATTATATTTTTTTTTTCAGAGAAAATGAAAATGAAAACTTTTAAAGAGAAAATGAACACTTAAAGTCGATATTTTAAAAAGAAAAAAAATTCAAATGCCACCCTAATACAACCGTTTATAATAAGGGATTATCGGTTGTTGTATTAAAATCATTAACTTGAATATGCTGCAGTATACTTTTTATTTCAGTTAATTTTTGGTTTTCCTTTGTTTCAAATTGATTAGCATACATTACCATACCCAAAAACAATGGAAAAACAAAATTAACTGAAATAAAAAAAAATAACTGCAACATATACGTTGTTGTTATACCACTTAATACGTTTTCGTTAGCGTAAAATTAATAAAAAAGACTCTGTATAATCAGCATTATCGAGCATTTTAGTGACTTTTTTGG
>NW_027179703.1:0-5000 GCF_036669935.1 Montipora foliosa | reverse complement strand
CGAGTTTAACTTGGAGTAGCTCATGGTCAACGAGGTAAAAGAAGGCCAAATGAGGTGAAATTAGGGTAAACGAGGCCAACTTAGCGAAGATGAGGGTTAAAATGGTAGAACGGGGTTAACTTGGGGTAGATGAAGGTCAACGAAGTATAAACAAGCCAATCTAGGGTAGATCAGGGTTAACGTGGTCAACTTAGAGTAGGTGAGGGTAGGCGAAGGTCAACGAGGTATAAAGTGGCCACCTTAGGGTAGAAGAGAGTACACGTAGTTGCATTACAGTAGATGGAAAGATGGGAAAGATAAGGGTAAACATGGTAAAGTTAGGGTAGATGAGGGTAAACGCGGTTAACTTAGGATAGATGTAAGTAAACGTGGTTAACTTAGGGTAGATGAGGGTAAACGCGGTTAACTTAGGGTAGATGAGGGTAAACGTGGTTAACTTAGGGTAGATGTGGGTAAACGCGGTTAACTTAGGGAAGATGAGGGTAAACGCGGCTAACTTAGGGTATATGTGGGTAAACGCAGTTAACTTAGGGAAGGTGAGGGCAAACGCGCTTAACTTACGGTAGATGCAGGTAAACGTGGTCAACTTAGGGTAGATGAGGGTAAACGCGGTTAACTTAGGGTAGATGAGGGTAAACATGGTTAACTCACGGTGGATGTGGGTAAACGTGGTTAACTTAGGGTAGAGGATGGTAAACGTGGTTAACTTAGGATAGATGTGGGTAAACGCGGTTAACTTAGGGTAGAGAAGGGTAAAAGTGGTTATCTTAGGGTAGATAAGGGTAAACGTGGTTAACTTAGGGTATATGTGGGTAAACGTGTTTATGTTAGGGTAGATGAGGGTAAACGTGGTTATCTTAGGGTAGATGACGGTAAACGCGGTTAACTTAGGGTAGATGTGGGTAAACGTGGTTAACTTAGGGTAGATGAGGGTGAACGTGCTTATGTTAGGGTAGATGAGGGTAAACGTGGTTAACTTAGGGTAGATGTGGGTAAACGTGGTTATCTTAGGGTAGATGAGGGTAAACGTGGTTAACTTAGGACAGATGAGGGTAAACGTGATTAACTTAGGGTAGATGAGGGTAAACGTGGTTAACTTAGGGTAGATGTGGGCAAACGTGGTTAACTTAGGGTAGATGTGGGTAAACGCGGTAAACTTAGGGTAGATGTGGGTAAACGTGGTTATCTTAGGGTACATGAGAATAAACGTGGATAACTTAGGGTAGATGTGGGCAAACGCGGTTAACTTAGGGTAGATGAGGGTAAACGCGGTTAGCTTAGGGTAGATGTGGGCAAACGTGGTTAACTTAAGGCAGATGAGGGTAAACGTGGTTAACTTAGGGTAGATGTGGGTAAACGTGGTTATCTTAGGGTAGATGAGGGTAAACGTGGTTAACTTACGGTAGATGTGGGTAAAAATGATTAACTTAGCGAAGAGAAGGGTAAACGTGGTTAACTTAGGGTAGATGTGGGTAAACGCGGTTAACTGAGGGTAGATGTTGGTAAACGCGGTTAACTTAGGGTAGATGTTGGTAAACGTGGTTATCTTAGGGTAGATGAGGGCAAGCGTGGTTAACTTAGGGCAGATGAGGGTAAACGTGGTTAACTTAAGGTAGATGACGGTAAACGCGGTTAACTTAGGGTAGATGTGGGCAAACGTGGTTAACTTAGGGCAGATGTGGGTAAGCGTGGTTAACTTAGGGTAGAGGTGGGTAAACGCGGTTAACTTAGGGTAGATGAGGGTGAACGTGGCTACGTTAGGGTAGATGAGGGTAAACGTTGTTAACTTAGGGTAGAGGTGGGTAAACGTGGTTAACTTAGGGTAGATGAGGGTCAATGTGGTTAACTTAGGATAGATGTGAGTAAACGTGGTTAACTTAGGGTAAATGAGGGTAAATGTGGTTAACTTAGGGTAGATGTGGGTAAACGTGGCTATCTTAGGGTAGATGTGGGTAAACGCGGTTAACTTAGGGTAGATGGGTGTGAACGTGGTTAACTTAGGGTCGATAATGGTAAACATGGTTAACTTAGGGTAGATGGGGGTAAATGTGGTTAACTTAGGGTAGATGTGGGAAAACGCGGTTAACTTAGGGTAGATGAGGGTAAACGTGTTTAACTTTGGGTAGATGTGGGTAAACGCGTTTAAATTAGGGTAGGTGAGGGTAAACAAGGTTATCTTAGGGTAGATGAGGGTAAACGTGGTTAACTTAGGGTAGATGAGGGTCAATGTAGTTAATTTAGGATAGATTTGAGGAAACGGGGTTAACTTAGGGTAGATGAGGGTAAACGTGGTTAACTTAGGGTAGATGAGGTTAAATGTGGTTAACTTAGGGTAGATGAGAGTAAACGCAGTTAACTTAGGGTAGATGTGGGTAAAGGTATTTAACTTAGGGTAGATGACGGTGAGCATGGTTATCTTAGGGTAGATGAGGGTAAACGTGGTTAACTTAGGGTACATATGGGTAAACGTGGTTAACTTGGGGTAGATGTGGGTAAACGCGGTTAACTTAGGGTAGATGAGGTTAAATGTGGCTAACTTAGGGTGGATGTGTGTAAACGTGGTTATCTTAGGGTAGATGTGGGAAAACGCGGTTAACTTAGGGTAGATGGGGGTGAACGCGGTTAGCTTAGGGTAGATGTGGGTAAACGCTGTTAACTTAGGGTAGATGAGGTTAAATGTGGTTAACTTAGGGTGGATGTGTGTAAACGTGGTTATCTTAGGGTAGATGTGGGAAAACGCGGTTAACTTAGGGTAGATGGGGGTGAACGCGGTTAGCTTAGGGTAGATGTGGGTAAACGTGGTTATCTTAGGGTAGATGAGGGTTAACGTGGTTAACTTAGGGTAGATGAGGGTCAATGTGGTTAGCTTAGGGTAGATGTGGGTAAACGTGGTTATCTTAGGGTAGATGAGGTTAAACGTAGTTAACTTAGAGTAGATGAGGGTAAATGTGGTTAACTTAGGGAAGATGTGGGTAAAAGCTGTTAACTTAGGGTAGATGAGGGTAAGTGTGGTTAACTTAGGGTAGATGTGGGTAAACGTGGTTATCTTAGGGTAGATGAGGGTAAACGTGGTTATCTTAGGGTAGATGAGGGTTAACGGAGTATAATAGGGTTAACGTGGCAGAACGACATTAACTTAGGGTATATGAGGGTGAACGTTGTTAAGTTAGGTTAACTTATGGTGGATTGTGGTAAACGTGGTTTACGTAGGGTGGATGCCGGCTAACATAGTCTAAAAGGACACTTGGTGTGGTATATATCAAGTTTAAAGTTGTAGCGTACGGGACGTCTTACGGGCCTAACATGAACGCCTTACCTACAATTCCATGCGTGCAAACAACTAAAATGAATCAGAGTTTCTGTTTACTAAGTACCTCGATTTTTCCCTGGTGCGAGGTGTTAGAGAACAAAATCTCCCTGATTTTTCCCAACCCCCAGGTAAGATTCTCGTTCAAATCTCCCTAGAAGACCCTATAACGAGTGTAATTAGCCCCGGAACCCCCCGCTTTCCCCAAGGGATTGCTGATGGTCTTGTGGTCTTGGAGGTCGACGAGCGCAGTCACATTATCGTGAAGACAAGATTTCTACTTGTAAAAGGATGTGAGGCTTGACATGCTTCGGTTTGTTTAACAACCGACAAAGAAAAACTAGCAAGTGGGATGGGATACTTCCACTTTCACAGCATCGGGAACTACAATGTTCAGAACCAATTTTGTTATAGCACTATCAAGAACGGTTTTACGTTCAATTCGGCCATTTGTTTATGCTGGTACCTAAAATACTAACTGCATTTTTCACATACGGTTATTCCAGATTTGGCTTAAACTTCTTGGCCAATTTAATTGCAAGAATGGAAAAAAAGTCACGGTAGTAGTATATTAACGACAAATGTATTCAACGGTAAACAAAAATAATACACTAATTATCCATTAATTGCGGTTCTAAGTATGCAACAAATACTCCTTATACTGTATGGTAGCTTTTTTCGTCTGATAGGAATTGGGATTACCAGATTTTACTGGACTGTCGAAACTGAGGAAGTTGATTGACTATATTTGGTCGACTGCTAATTCCAAAAGTGTTTTTGTTTTAAGGAATCATGATCTGATGTCGTGGGAATGGATTTCTTTGCAGGTTAGAGATTTTGGCATTAGTTTACTGATAGGAATGAACGGGGCCGGTATGGCGATGACTTTTCTCAGTTCTCGAGCACAGATTTAAAAAACCGATCTTAATTCGATCGTTCCGTTCTCATATGATGGAAATCACAAGGTCTATAGCGCAAACATTGCGGTCCCTTTTCAACTGAACACATCTCTGTTTACAAAAATTAAAAATAAAAGATATCTCGTTAGAATGAAGAAACCAAACGCTGAAAAAAAAAGCTCAGTCTTGGTCTTGCTTTTCTTGTGAAACGCTAGGTACATCACTGTGCATTTCTAAGCTCCTCCATACATAAATGTTATTACTAGCAGGAATGCAAAACGCAAGTTTCGGATATATGGCATCTCATATGGCACCTTTTTACCTTTTAATTTAATCATAAACAAGATAACTTCAACCTCAATCAATCATTGCCATTTTAAAGCAATTTAAACAAAGTTTCTTGACATTAAAAGACACCAAGGCGCCTCAACTTGACGACTCCTCAAATGTCATGTGATTTTTGTAGTGCACAAGAAGAAGCTCATTGCTGCTCAACTCCTCCTGGTAAAGCTAAAACATGTGTTTTTCAGTCTGGTGTGAATGAAGTTCTCGTCTGGTGCAGCGATGATGGATTTCAACTTCAAGTTCTTTTGTACTTGCAGAACTTTCTTGCGCTATTTCAAGTTTCCGGAGACTTTTTTTCTGTTGCGATAAAACTTTTCGATTTGCTTCCGTTTACAACGCTTCACTCCAGTGCGGACTCTTTCGTGTCTCCTTAAACTTCCTGCTTGGCTAAAACACTTGCCACACTGTTGGCATTTATGAGGCTTCTCTCCACTATGGAATCTTTCATG